>NW_007726127.1:705444-709800 GCF_000696425.1 Galeopterus variegatus | reverse complement strand
CCCCCCCCCCCCCCAGTTCTCTCCCCCAATCAGGCTGTCCAGGGAGTCTGGGGCTGAGCGCTTGGCCAAGCAGAAGGAATGCCCCAGCCTGGGTCCTCGCCAGGCTCCCGCGCCTCGGGACTCTGTTCTCTCCCCCCTGCACTAGGATCAGGTGCCTTGGGGTCTCTGCCCTCAAAGTCCAGCAGTCCCCTAGTTCATCTGGTCCCCACACCCCATTTCCTGAACATGGTACCCTAGGAACAGCCTATGGGGTGGCCTCAGCCTGCCCTGGCTTCACTGCTGCCCCTCCCCCAATCCAGACCCGACCCTCGGACTCTGACAGTGGGGTCTGTTTGGACAGAGACAATGAGCTCTGGCCTCACTTCCTGCGGGAGCTACTGAAGGGAAAGCCGGGCCAGGCTCTTTCTGCCTGGAGGGAAAAGAATGCGCTAGACAAAGTCCGAGTCAGCCGATTCTGGATTCTGCGGCTCAGCCGGCAGCAAGAAGGGGCCAGCAAAGGACTGCAGGGTCTTGACCCCTCTGCGGCAACCCTGTGCCCCCACAGCCCTCAGCTCTGCCAGAGGCTATATGAGATCACAGGAATATCCTGGTGGGGCGTGAGGGATGCTGAGGGGGTGGCTTGCCTCTCCACTCCTCGGCCTCAGTCCCCTTCCCTGTCCCCCATTCTCCTGACACCCCCTACCCCCCCGTCTTCCTCCATGCATCTTTTTTCGCAATTCTTGGCAGCCACAGCCAGGGCTGCCTCACAACACTCCCTCCACCACGTCACAGGCGGGTAGACAGGGGGCAGCCAACCGAAGCAGCCCAGCCCAGCCTGGGGCAGCAGGAGGGGCCTGCACCAGCTGCCAGGACTCCTGGGGCTTCTTCCCCGGCTGGTTCTTGCCCCCTCAGCCTCTGTGCAGACACCTGGCAGAGAGTAGCTCCTCCTTGGATGACTCCCTCCCTCCAGTGGCTGCCCAGGCCTCCCTCAGGGGCTACCCTCACCCCGACGCCACCTGGGCCCTTCCTTACCTGACACCAGCACACTCATGATGGCCTCCAGAGGCCGGTTGTTGTCCAGTGCCCGGCTCAGCTTTAGCTCTCCCGTGGAGGCATTGAGCAGGACCAGGCTGAGTTCATTTCCCCGCTCAAAGCTGTAAGTCAGGCTATCTGAGATGTCAGGGTCATGGGCAGGCACGCGGCCAATGGCACCCCCGGGGAAGCTGCTTGAACGGTTGGTGACATAGTTGTTGAAAAGGATCTCAAAGTTGCCCAGCACAGGTGGGTTGTCATTGCGGTCAAGGAGGCGGACATGGACTGTAGCCCGGCTCACCAGGGGAGCTGATGTGGCCTGGATGACCAGGATGTATTCAGGCCGGTCCTCGTAATCTAAGTCCACCAGGGCTGTCAGCTCGCCGGAGAAGATGTCCAGCTGGAAGACCTCAGGGATGTTGCCCTCCACGATCTGGTACATGATCTGAGCATTGGTGCCTTCATCAGGGTCAGTGGCTGTGACCCGGGCCACAGCCAGCCCTATGGGGCTGTTCTCCTCCACAAACACATCAAACTCATCCTGCTCAAAGACAGGTGGATTGTCATTCACATCCAACACAGTGACTGTCACTTCCATGGGTGTGCGGGCTGGGGGCATCCCCTTGTCCACTGCATATGCCCGCAAGATGTACTGGGCCACATTCTCACGATCCAGCCTCCGCAGCGTTCTCACAATGCCTGAAGTGGACTCTACGATAAAGTCACCATCTCCATCATTGCCTCCTTGGAAGGTGTAGAAGACCCTGCCATTAAGGCCAGAGTCACGATCATTGGCGGAGATCTGCAGAACACTGGTGAAGGGGGGCACATCCTCATAGACGCTCCCCTGATAGGAGTCCCGCAGGAACTGAGGGGCATTGTCATTCACATCATTCACCAGGATCTCCAGGTAGGTGGTGTCAGACTTCTGGGGAATGCCATTGTCCCGAGCGGTGATGGCCAGGGTGTAAGACACCTGGTCTTCGTAATCCAGCTCAGCCTGGGTGGTGACAGCCCCGGTGTCTGCATCAATGCGGAACTGGGGGATGCTGTCCTCCATAAAGTAGGTGATGCGGGCATTCTCACCTGTGTCCTCATCTGTGGCACTGATCAGCACCACTGTAGTGCCTGCTGGCCGATCTTCATTAACATTCACTGTATAGTGGGAGCTCTGAAAGACTGGACGATGGGTGTTGGCATCGGTGACATTCACCACAATCTGTGCTGTGTCCTGCCGCGTACCATCAGAGGCAGTAACAGCCAGCACATACTGCCGCTCAAGTTTGTAGTCCAGTGGCAGGGCAAGGGACACCAGCCCACCACCACTCTGGCTGGTGATGGAGAAGCGGTTGCGGGTGTTGCCACTGGTGATCTGGTAGGTGATGACACTATGGGCATCACGGTCCACGGCCGACACTGTCACCACGCTGGTGCCCACAGCTGCATCCTCATTGAGTCGCACTGTGTACTCTGGTTGGGTAAAGGTTGGGTTGTTGTCATTGACATCCAGGATGGTCACACTGACACTGGCTGAAGCAGTGAGCGCTGGGGTGCCATGGTCTCTGGCTTCGACCCCAAAGCTGTAGAAATCAACTTCCTCCCGGTCCAGCTCAGCAGCCACAGAGATCCAACCTGTGCCATTATTGACAGTGAAGGGGAAGTCATGCCCAACCCCAGCAAGACGGTATTCCAGGCGGGCATTGTCACCAGCATCAGCGTCAATGGCCTGAACATGGAGAACCAGGTAGCCTAAGGGGACACTCTCCAGGACAGTAGCCTGGAAGGGGGTGCTAACGAAGATTGGGGCATTATCATTGATATCCAGGACCTGCACTGTCACCAGGCCGGAGACATTGGAGAGTGGAGGACGGCCGCCATCCTGTGCTCGCACCCGGAGTGTGTACTCCTTGGTTGTCTCATAGTCAAGAGGGCTCACCACATCCAGAGCCCCAGTCTGGGCATCCAGATAAAACTGTCCCCGAGCATTGCCACTCATGATGCTGTAGTGCACCAAAGCGTTACTGCCCTTGTCTCGATCCGAGGCTGTGACCCGGAGTACTGGGGCCCCTGGGGTCACATCCTCACGAACCTGGACCACATAGCGTTTCTCACTAAACTGGGGGGCATTGTCATTGTCATCCTCCACGGACAGGAAAACAGCAGCTGTGGCACTCCGTGGACCTGGGTCCCGACCCTGGTCACTAGCCTCCACTGTCAACTGGTAGGATTCCACCTCTTCCCGATCCACAGGGCCACGGGTTCGGATAACCCCAGAGCGAGGGTCAATCTCAAAGACTTCAGAGGGACTGCCCCCAGGCCCCTCCAGCAGGCGGTACAGAATATTGGCATTGGGAGGGGCATCACCATCTGTGGCCCTGACAGTGAGTACCTCATAGCCAACCTCCAGGTTCTCCCTGAGGCTCTCTTTGTAGTCCTGCTGCTCAAAAACAGGGTCATGATCATTGGTGTCAGTCACCAATATGGTAAGTGTGGCCAGAGCACTTCGTCGGGGCATGCCGTGGTCCTGTGCCGTGACCCTGAAGACATGGGTGCTCTTGGTCTCCCGATCCAGCTCCTCAGCTGTGGTTACAGCACCCGTGATTGGGTCCAGGGAGAAGAAATGGTTGGAGCGACTATCGAAGAGGGCATCCATGGTGTACTCAAGTCGACCTGCCTCACCCTCATCTGGGTCGATGGCCCGCAGGGATGCAACAGGGGTACCTGCTGGCTGGTTCTCAGGCACTGTTGCCTGATAACTGGGGGGCTGGAACTGGGGGGCTGTATTCACATTCCTTTTCCGGCGCCCGCTCATAGATTCTTCTGGTGACCCTTCCCCTTCCCTGAGCCCTGGGGCTTGTGCTAGCTTACAAGAGTAGCATCTGAACCGTGGGGCCTTTAAGCAAGGGTGTTCCTGGCTCACGATGAACGTGCCCTGTGGGGAAACGTGGCCTCCAGTGCCCAGGAAGCTACAGTTCCAGGGGCAGCCTTCAGGGTCTGGTGGCATTGGGATATGACTCCCGGATACTGGACACCAGAGCCTCAGGCCATCGTGGTGGGGCACCAGGTGGCCAGTTATCTCAGTCTCTGAATCCCTGCAGCGGCTGGTCCAGAGCCATAGATCAGAGGGTGAAGCTGGACAGAGCCAGCCCATGGGGCTGCAGGCCCCTGAGGAGCCGCGTCCTCCGGATCCCAGGGCACGACAGGGCCCCACTTGGTCTCCCAGTAGTGGCGGCAGCAGTACCAGCAGCAGCAGCGGCGGCGTTGGGAGAGGGGTGCGGGCGGCCCGGCTCTGCATCTCTCCTTGCTCCCGGCCGGCCGGGTCAACAGCGGCGGCGGCTCCTCCTC
>NW_007726127.1:702949-704974 GCF_000696425.1 Galeopterus variegatus | reverse complement strand
CGGCTGCTGCCAGTCGCCGCGGCCCAGGGCGCAGCCCTGCGTTCCCTCGCCTCCCCGGCGGGCGGGCGAGCTCTGCAGCGCGGTGGCGGCGGCGGCTCATTACCATAGACCTGCTCGCGCCGCCGCCGCCTTAAAGCGGCGACGCCCGCCAAGCCGTAGGAGGTGGGCCCCACCTAGCGCCCGCCTCCGTACCGACGCTCTAGGAGGTCTGCCAGCCCGACCCTCCATCCCAGTCCCCCAGGGCCTGCCCAGATCCCTTCTACAGCCTAGAGAGGAATTAATCGGAAGCCGGACAGCCAATGGTAATAATGGTGGCAGAACCCGAAAGACACTAGAGGTTTTCAAAACATTTTGAAGTGCCCTCAGAGGCCAAGTCTCCACCTCATACCACCCGTAAGAGTGGTTGTTCATCATTGCTGTCTCCTCCAGGTCCCGGGTCAGACTGAGCTAAAAGGGCCCTGCTCAACACTGCAAACCCTGCCCTAAATCCCAGAGAGACACCCCACAGTGAGGCCCTGAGCCCCCACCCCCACCCTCACCGCTCAGCAAGGCTGTGGTCTGACTGGGATGCCCCTTGGGGTCCAGCTTCTGGGCAGAATGACCCCAGCCTCATCTTGAACACCACTTGGGCTTTCCAGGGGGAGATGAGCTGGGAGTGTCAGCGGGTAGAAGCCAGCTGATACAGATACACTAATATCACCAGATTCTGAGGCTGGTTGGGGTGGAGCTGAGCTTTAACCCAGGCTTACCGGGTCCTAGGCAAGTGGCTTGCACTGCCCCACCCACCAAGCCTCTTGTCTGGATAGATGGCACTGCCCCTCCTTCATTCCTATCACTGTCCAGCTGCTGCCCCCTCCTTCACCCACAGTTTTGTGACGGGCAAATAACCCTGACCAGTGCACAGGGCTCCTGAGCCTCTTGACAGCATAGGCAATGGGTCCTTACACTTGGAGCCGTGTGCAGAATTCCAGGAGTCCTCAGAGGTCCAGACGTGAAGCTGGACCAAGAAAAAGGGCCAGCCGGAGAGGTGGAGAGCAATCCAGAAAAGGCTCCCACTTATACCCCACAGCAGCAAGCGGCCTGGTCAGGTGGTATAAGCGCTGTTTGGGGAGGGTTCCTGGGCTTAGTCCCAGCACTGCCCTCCCCCGCCCCTAGCTGTATGACCTTGGTCAAATTTTGTACCTCAATTTTTCTCTTGTAAAAGTGAGGAGACTGAATAGGGTCAATGGTTTTCAAAAGTTTATTTAGCAGTAGAATCCTTTTTTCTAATGAAATCTGAAGTAGAAGGCCAGAATATGAAACAGATGAGTAGCACTCCCGGGTTGAAGTGGGGGTTCAGGGCCTTGCTGATCCCCACTGTTCCCCCAACCAAGAAATCTCTGGGCTGCTCTGTGGAACTTGAGGGACTGGAGGAACCCAGTTGAAAAGCACTGGATTAGGTGTTCCCTTCCAACACTGCCCTCTGGTCACAGCAGTGTCACTCAGTTGGTCACTGCAGAGGACCCACCTGGCCCTAGGCCCAGAGAGTTTCTGTGTGACCACGCAGCAATGCCAAAGATGAAAAATCAGCTTTTTTCCTTCTCCCCAGGGGAGTAGAAAAGGAGATGGGCCTTGGGTACAGGAGGAAGAATTAGGGTTAGACTCTGTTCCCGGCAGTGGTGGGCAGGCAGAATAGAGAGAAGGAGGTGGGAGGAGGACCCATGGCTCAGGGAAATACCCTCCCCATCAACCAAAAGTGAGGCTTCTTCCTCTGAGCATGGCCAAGGGCAGCTGCAGAGATGGGGGGGTGGTGTACGCGGCCTTGGCAGGGCTCTGCCTCTCCAGATTTCCATTGCCTCCGTGGTTTGGGAGGACCTAGGGCCTGCATGGGCATCTTGCTCTTCACCTAATAGCCATGTGGTGCAGAGAATTCTCGGAAATTATACCATCTGTTAATTATCCTTTGAATTGGGGTTGGGTAATGAGACTCTCATTTCTTTTTTTTTTTTTTTTTTTTTTTTTTTTTTTTTTTTTTTTTTTTTTTCT
>NW_007726127.1:687048-702459 GCF_000696425.1 Galeopterus variegatus | reverse complement strand
TTCCGTGTCCGGCAACGGATCGCAACCCTCAGGGTTGCCCCCGTACCGGACCAGGGACCGGCAATGGGATCGCAAGCCTTGGCGTTGCTCCCGCGCCTCGCTCAGCCAGTGAGCGGGAACCGGTCTGTACGTGGGATCCGAACCCTCGGACGGGAGCGCTGCTGCGCTTCCCAAGCGGCGCACTATCCAGTGCGCCACCGGGCCGGCCCGAGACTCTCATTTCTGATGAAGGCCTAAGCCACACATGGAGAAACTGCAGCTCTCCGTTGATCTCTCTCTCTTTGTAGCTAAATAAGTTCCCTGGTAGGAGAGAAGAGCAGCTTCGGCTCTTGATCATGGGATGTGGTTCTGGAGCCTAGCTAGTGCTGAGGCAGGGGTTGCCGGGGAAGGCACAAGAACAGGAGCCCCCTTCTGGGTGAGTGGCCTTTCTTTCTGCACAAGGGCAGACAGGCTGGGGATGCAAGGAACTCTTCTGTTCATTCCCAAGCAAGTTCGTCAAATAGTCCTTCATCCCCTCCTGGCCCTGCCCCCAGGGGCACAAGACAAAGCTGCCTCCCAAAAGCAGGAAGGAGACTTCCAAGACATAAGCATTGCCAGGAGTCTCTAACAAAGGATTGGCCTGCTGTTGTGCTCCTTGACCCCCAGAGGAAGGGCTGCCTGCTTCGTGGAACTTTCCAGCTGTAAAAATCCTCCCTCCTACTTGGGAACTACATGGTAGCTCCTGTGTGCCAACAATGTGCAGCAAGGTCCTGGAGCCTCTTAAAAGGGAACTTACTGCTTTTCTAGTCCAAGCTTCCCATTTCACAGTAAAGGCTCAGGGAGGGAAAGGTGGGTCTCAGCTCTGGTGGGTCTTCCTCACCCAGGCTGCTTCCCGAGGATCCCCCAGCCCTATGGAGAATACACAGTTGGATAAGGAATGGAGCTGGCTCTCAGCTGAACAGGTAGAATGGGTGAAGTGCTCCAGGGGCAATGGAGACAGAAAAGGCTAAAGGAATTCAGAGGAGAGGGCAATGAGGGTGGAGGAAATCCCAGAGGGCCTCCTGGTAGAGGTGGGACTTGGGCTGCATTTTGAAGAATCAGGAACAGAATTCCTGGCAAGAGGAATTTGTCAGCAAGGTCATTAAAGCTACAGGTTTAATGTCCTCTCCAAGGTTACACAGCTAGTGAAAGGCAGAGCACTGGGATGTGAATCCAGGCAATCTGGCTCCAGAATACCTGCTCTTAAGCGGTACACTATGAATGAGCAGAAGGAACAAACGAAATTTGTCGCTTTGGCTGGAGCTGAGATTGGGGTGGGTCCCGTTGTGGCCCAGCACATTGGAGGGGTTGACACACTGGAGGGCCGCATTGGGAAGAACCAGGTGACCTCTGTCCTGGGCAGATTCTTGTGGGCTGAGATTTTCTTTATTTTTTTGGTAGCTGGCTGGTACTGAGATCCAAACACGTGATCCTGGTGTTGTAAGGCTGTGCTGTAAGCAACTGAGCTAACCCACCAGCCCTATAGGCTGAGATTCTGAAACCAATGGCCTGCTGGGATGAGGGGGGGGTGGCTGCTGATGGGAAAGTTCACGGTAACCTACCTTGGGTGGGTGGGCAGTGCAGTTTCTCGGCGGGAGAGAAAGGTGGAGAGAGGCCCTGGAACCTGATCCCATTTCTGGGCTCAGCTTTATAAAGGCACAGAAATGGGGTGGGGAGGACCTGGCCCCGTGGGACTCCTGGACTGTGAGGTGGGTTGGAATGCAGAGACCAGGAGTGTTCTCCTGTCCGCCCTGGGCTTGCAGGCCCAGTCCACTGCTCCCCACTCTCCTCGCAGCTGGAGGGTGCTTTCCTGGCAGTGGGCACTGTGATTTTCCAGCCCCCTGCTCCAGGTCGGGGAAGAGGGAGTTACTCAATCAGGGTTTTGTGGATTCTTCCTGTGGTTGCTTTCCTTCCAAACCAGCCAATACTCAGCAGCCAAAGTAATATAATTTTTTTTAAAAAAGTAATACACATTTTTTAGGTTTAAAAAACTCCCCCTAGGACCGGCCCTGTGGCTCACTCGGGAGAGTGCAGTGCTGGTAGCACCGAGGCCACGGGTTCGGATCCTATATAGGGATGGTCGGTGCACTCACTGGCTGAGCATGGTGCAGACAACAGCATGCCAAGGGTTGCGATCCCCTTACCAGTCAGAAAAAAAAAAAAAAAAAGAAAAACCTACTCCTAAGCATTCAGAAAAATTGAAAGAATGGTATAATGAATACCTGGGTACCCTCCCCCAGATTCAATTGTTGTTGACACTCTGCTTTATCTCTCACAATTTTTGGAGAACGATACAAAAACAAGGTGCTGACATAACGGTACCTCAACCCTAGGCCCTTGGAAGGCAGCTCCTGGGAGTCAGGCCATCTCCCCCGCTCTTCGCACCCACCAGACCACTGCCATGGCCAGGAACCTGCCTGGATAATCTAATATCCAGCACAATCCAAATTCCTAACTGTCCCTCGAAGGTTTTAGACAGCTACGGCTTTCAAACCAGAAGTTTATGCATTACATGTGGTCATTTGTCACTTTAGTTTTCTTTTTTTCCTTTCTTTTTGTTGTTGTTGTAAATTTCTTCACTTTTTTCTTGTCTTTTCCTTCCTTCCTTCTTCCCTCCCTCCTTTCCTCTCTCCTTCCCTCCCTTCTTCCCTTCCTTCCTTTCTTCCTTCCTTAGTGACATTGACTGAAGAGTCCAGGCCAGTTCTTGTTACGGTGCCATATTCTAGATTTATCTGATTAAAGGACCCCTCGTGATGTCCTTCACAGAGTAATATTACAAAGTCTTGAATTTTGAACGTGTCACTCTCTTTCTGAAAAACCTGCACTTGACTTCTCTGTTGTACCTTGAATAAAATCCATCTTCCTTATATTGATCCACAAAGCTCAGTGTGGAGTGGCCCAACCTCTTCTTCCTCCTCTCCTTTTGCTCTGTTCTGGACACTCCAGCTGTGGAATATACTAGAAAGCACATGTACTTCACAGGGCCTGGTTTTCCAAAGCCTTGCAGTTTCAAATATTGACCTTGCGGAGGACTGGAAATTTCCCTCAGGGTATAAGTCTCTGTTGCAAGATAAGGATTGAGGCACAGCAGGTTGCTGGCTCAAGGACAGACTAGTTACCAATTGTTATGTAAAGATACTGAGAAACTGCTGTTAAGAAGGAATGTTTGCTAAGATCAAACTGTTGCTGATAGGACCACTTAGTTGCCTTACTGGAATGTCATCTGGCTTGTTTCACTGAAAGTTACCAGCCTATCCTGTTAAACTATAACCTCACCTATGTCTCTTCCTGTAACTTCCTGGTCTGGGAAATAAATGGAGGAAGAGAACCCCAATTCAGCGTTAATTTCCCAAGGAAGGGTTGCCTCTTGCTGGAGCATTCCCAGGGAAGTTAACCACTTTGGGGCTTATCACTGCTCAGAAGAGATGGGCTCTGAGTAATCCTTTGCATCTCCGTCACCCAGGGGAAGTGAGGTGACAAATCTGTGGGGGGGCGAAGCAATGCAAAGCAACATCTGGCCTCCCTCCAGTTGTTGAAAATGGCAGTCTCAAATGCCCCTTCCTTCATGGCACGTACAGCGACTTGTAATCACACAAGGTATTTACTTGTTAGTTTACTTGATTAACGTCTGTCTTACCCACGTGCAGTAAGCTCCAGGACCAGGGAGAACACATGCATCTTGAATACTAGTAGGCGCTCAGTAACTATTGGTCAAATGAATGAATACATGGATGGGTGGGTGGGTGGATGGATGAATAGCAGAGAGGGGTGACCCTTCATGTCTGGAGCCACCATCTGGTAAGCCAATGGGTCTCTAGGCTGCTCTGTGGGCAGCTCTGAACTCATTCACTTTCTTTTTTGGCAGCTGGCCAGTCAGGGGATCTGAACACTTATAACTCTTTCGTTGTAACCCTTGCTGTAACTCATTCACTTTAACAAGAAACTATTCCCACTGCCAGCTGCAGCCAGGGGCAGTGGGCCTGATGTCCCTCCTTGGTAGATAGACTTTCCTTGAGGCTTGTTAAAAGATGGCATTGGATACCTTATCCCAGTGATAGGTTCCACCCACCATGTCAACTCTGTTTGCCAAGGGTGGCTTAATAGGCCTAGCATTCCAGAGTGATGCAGAGTCCATCTGAGATCCAGCTGAGATCATTTTTGGCCCCCAAGCACAGAGGGGAAGAGATGGAGCCGGGGGCTGAGCTGTGAGCCACAAATCCCAAAGCAAAGCCTGCAATAACTTAGGTGTTAAGGTTGTCAGAGCGGGTAAAGGAGAGAGCCCCTGTCTGTCCCTAGCCATGTTCCAGCCACTGAACTAGGTGGCTTGACATGAGAGCAACACAGGTAAACTGTGGCCTCAAGGGTCAACCAGCCTAACGCCAGCAGAGACAAACCCCAATGTTCAGAGTCTATATCCTCATCTGATCCTCTACCCCCACCCTCCTCTCAGTATGCAGGTATCACAATCAAAACCTGAGAGCCATAGTCATTAATATTTTTGTGTAGGGGTGGAGAATTAGGGAAGGCTTTTAAAGGAGTTGGCATTTGAACCATCTTGGAGAGGGAGGAAGAATTCCACAGACAGGAGGAAAGGCATCTGGGCGGGGGGAACAGCATGGGCAAATATGGAGGGTGCAATGCATGGTCAGTGCTGGGGGATGTTGAGGAATCCGGGCGGCTGGAGCCCTGAACACATAAAGGGGACAAGAGGAGCAGAGCCTGGTAATCTGAATTGGGGCCGCATTTTGAGGAACCTGGACTCGAACTGTAAAGTCTGGACTTTGTGGTTGATGGGAACCAGCTGATGTGTTTTGGCAGCACAGGGATGCTCAGGCTGTACCAGCCAGCAGACCACTCCGGCACAGTGAGGAGGCTGCACGTGAAGGAGGGCTGGGGTCCAGAGACCAGCAAGGAGGCAGCTATGACAGTCCATGTGGAGGAGAGCCTGTGTTGGGGCTGGGGAGCAGGCTGCCAAGCGGGCAGATGTGAGTGAGGAAGACTCAGTGGACCGTGCAACAGACTGTCTGCTGGGGATGAAGAGGAGGGGGCTGTCCAGGTGACTCCAGCTTTTGTTTTTTTTTTTTAAAAGATGACCGGTAAGGGGATCTCAAACCTTGGCTAGGTGTTGTCAGCACCACGCTCAGCCAGTGAGCAAACCGGCCATCCCTATATAGGATCCGAACCCGTGGCCTTGGTGTTATCAGCACCGCACTCTACCGAGTGAGCCACAGGCCGGCCCTCCAGCTTTTGTTTGGGTGCCTGAATACTGAGAGGAGGGTTGGGGTAGAGGAGCAGATTAGGATTTACTCTGGACTTTGGGGTTTGAGATGGTGGCGGAGACGCTCAATGTGTACGGTGGGGGTGGCTGGAGATGCTCAGATGCGAGACAATGGATTTGGGAGCCTGGCATGTGTAGGCAAGAGAGAGTGGGGAGAAAGAGCAAGGAGGCCAGAACTCGGGTTACCAGGCCGGGGAGGTCAGGTGCCACCTCCTTATCCCGCCTGTTCTCCAGCCTCAACTCAAGCTCCCTCACTCTGTGCTCCAGCCACGCAGGCCTTCTTTCTGCCCCCTCATGCTGTTCCCTCATCTGGAACATTCCACCTTCCCTCTGAGGGGGGTGGGGAAGAGGAAGGCTGGCAGTGTTGATGAGGTAGCAGAGCCTGCAAGTGTCCACTGGTCATTAATCTCTGAGGGAAAGGAGCCAGATGGGTTGGTCATTTGACAGGAGAGGCAGGACACAGGACGGCTGTTCTAAGATGGGGAATACGTAAGCAGGTGGCACTGAGGGCAAGGGGGAGACAGCAGAGGGTGGGGGGAGGCTCAGGAGCTGGTGGGGAACAAGGACTCGGACACAGAATGGAAGTGGGATCCATGAGATTCAGGGTACGAGCAGACAGGGCTGGTTTTGGAGAAAGAGTAAGAAAAATTTATTTTCTCTGAGACTAGATGGAAGGAGTTAAGAATGAATGCTATTCTAAATGAGAGCTTAATTCTTCAATTTCTTCAAGGTTTAAAAAGCAAGTCTCCCAGAAGGGTCACACAATCTTATCAGCAATTTACACTTCAATGAAAATAATTTCCCGGACCATTTCTGACTGCAGGTTTGCAGTGGGAGGGGAAGGGAAGCCCTGTCCTATGGAGGGACAGGGACAGCTCTCCAAAATGCAGGGCTTGTGAACCAACCAATGAGAGCAGCTAAAGAGGGGACCTTCCCCTCCAGAAAAAGGGGCTTTCTCAGAGATCACTGGGACCCCCTACCTGTCCCTAAGGTGCTGGCAGGTAGAGGCTGAGAACTGGGTCCAGGTCTTCTTTCAGCAGGTTGATGGAGAGCAGCGGCACATTGCTGGGGTTCTGCACCAGGAACCTTCCCGCAGCACCCCCACCCTGTGGAGGTGTGGAGGGGCTCTTAAAAGGGCAATGTCAGCAACAGCGGCATCAAACCCACTAGGAACTGGCCCAGTCACAGCTGCAAGGATGCACCCCCCTTTTGTGTATTATCTGGGAGCTGTTGGGGAACCCCATGCTGGGAAGTAACTGGGGGAGTGGGGCAGGCCCCTTGTCCTGGCACAGGCTGTGACATGCAGCACATTTCTCTGGGGCCCATCCCAGCCCTGCCTGTCAGACTCATCCTGGGACTACAGCCAGGGCTGCCCCAGTCCCTGTGGGATGTATGGGGGTTGGGGGAGAGGAGGCCTTCTCAGGACCCAGGGTAAACCGGAAAAACAGAAAAACGTCAGGGAAGGAAAAGCAGGACAGGTCACGGGGAGAGTGTCAGTTCTCAGAAGTGAGACTTCAGGCTGGGGGAGCTTGGCTGAGTAGCTGCCCTGCCCAGCAGACTTCAAGTTCAGGCAGGCCTCTTGGTCTCACACTGGGTCCCCACACAGTTGCTGGCACTTTAGTTTCTCTCTGGAAGCCTGGCTTCTAGTAGTCTCTGACTCCTGGTAGAGCCCTGACACCAGCTACCAGTGTCTTCTCACTCGTGCCTGAAACACCCAGACCTGCATCTTGGGCCCTGAATTCCTGGGTGTGGGAACCATGGGCTGGTGAGAGACCCAGGGCTCTGACTCACTCCAGCAGGCCTCTGGGGGTTGTTTGCTGAGGTAACCTGGATAGTTGAGGTTGGAGATGGAGCAGGCCAAAGTGCCAGGAATGAGGGCATCGGCCGTGGGTTGCAGGGGCAACTACCAGGGTGGAGTCAAGGTTATCTGGGCCCATTCCCAATCGCTCAGCTTCCAGGCAGGTCAGCCCATCCTAAACAATGCTTGCATCAGCCCCATCCCACTGCTCCAGGGAGGGAAAGAGTCTAGTTTACAGTTTACTCCAGAGGAGGGCAAGCCACACCTTTCCCAACAGACTATGAGTTGAGAGCAATGACTGTCCCATTCTTTCTGTAGCCCCTGCTCCTAAGGGTGCCTGGCACAGAGTAAGCACTCAGTGAACGACTGCGATGTGTTCCTGTGTATGACCTGTATGGAGGGACCCCAGCCAGTCATCCTTGCCTTCACTACTGTTTCTCCTCTCCCCTGGCTTCAGGAAGCACGGGGTATACTTTCTGCTAGCAGACTATTTGGTCTACACAGCAGCTATCTTTCTAGCCAGGCTCCTAGGCCAGTTCACACGTGCAGCCAGCTGCAGGGTAGGTAGGGGAAGGCTGGCATGGGGAGCTGGGCTGCCCCTGGAAGCAGGATGACTGCATAAAGCAACAGGGAGTCCAGGCTCCAGCTACAGAAAACTAGTTGGGTAAGAAAGTAAGACAGCCAGCTTGGAGAAGCCAAGAGCCAGACCTGGGTCCCCAGGAGCTCAGAGTCCCAGCTTCTGCCCTCCCACAGAGCTTTCAGGGCCATGGAGAAGAGCAGAGCCTCCTGCTGGTAGGAAGGTCACAGGCACCAGGGGCCAAAGAGGGTAGAAGCGGGGAGTGGAGGAGGCAGCTGTAGAGCCCTCTGAGGCTAGAGCTGAGACAGAGATGAGGGTGTTCAGGGCCAGCTGGAAGTTTCTAGTGGGCTTTTGGAAGGGTGGAGGAAGAGGGGGCAAAAATAACCTCCTGCTTACTGTGTAAGCTGCCTTTCTTCAAATCAAACAGTTGAGGCTACAGGATGTGACTTTCTGGTCCTTCTGAATTACAAATGGGAGCAACTTGCTCTTTTCTCCTCTTGCCCCGGCTTTTTTATCCCAGAGCTCAGGGCAATGTGCCACAGTAAAGGTGGGCCACTTGGGCCTGCCTGTGGGCCCCCAGCTGGCATAGCCAGGCAAGGCAAGAGAGCTACTGTGGTCACCCTTTCAGGTGCCCCAGTTTTGACAGGGTTCCCAGTAGCAACATTAATAGGATCAGCCCCAGGACCCTGTGGGAAAACAAGCACATGGCCTCTTTCCTGGGTACCAAGCTCTAGCAGGCCCGGGGAAACTAAGGACACTGAGATGAGATGAAGGCTCCTCAGTGACACATCAATTCAGACTCCAGCTCTCAATCTCCCAAAGAAACACAACACAAAGCACTGCTGAGGATTTAGGGTCCTGACTTCCACCGGGCCATGCTGTCTCCTCTCCCCTAGCTGCCCTGTACTTCTGTCTTCCCTATGATGGAACAGGTATAATCATGACCCCACCCTACCTCTGGGACTGTCACAAAGATAAAAGAGATCATCTGTAGAAGTATTTTAACCTCATAGGAGAGAAGCACTAAACTAACATAAGGTGTTATTAAAGTAAAGTGTTTGTAGATTGCAGATGAAAGGCAGCAGGTAAATAAAGAGCCTAAATATCACTCTCCCCATAGAAAGGGAGAAGTGGCTATTAGGGCAATAGTGGGAGTTCCAGAGAAGGGACTGAAACATGTTTTTCCCTCCCCTCTGCCCTGCTGGCAATCTCAATCCTTTGGAGTTGCAGCAACAAGCAGCTATGCAGTTGGTCTCCCCATTCGGGATGGCTGTAAAGAAGGGAGCAGCTGTTAATAGGTCCCTGGCCTATATTCTTGAGGCTAGGAACTTTTTTTTTTTTTTTTTTCTTTTTCCGTGTCCGGCAACGGATCACAACCCTCAGTGTCGCCCCCGTACCGGACCGGGACCGGCAACGGGATCGCAACCCTCGGTGTTGTCCCCGCGCCTCGCTCAGCCAGTGAGCGGGAACCGGTCTGTATGTGGGATCTGAACCCTCGGCGGGAGCGCCTCCGCGCTTCCCAAGCTGCGCACTAGCGCAGTGCGCCACCGGGCCGGCCCGAGGCTAGGAACTTTTAAGGGGATTAAATACAGTCTCATCTACCCTGACACCTCACAGCTTCCCTTCTATGGAGCCCGTCCTAGGGAACAAAAGTGCTAGAAGGCTTTTACATCAATTTTGGTGTCTGAGCTAGTCCCACCTCACTGCTTTTAAGCAGCAGCAAACTTATAAAGGAGGATCCTGGGCTTTGTTCTGCAAGCGTTTGTGTCTAAAGACTCCAGGTTTTCCCTTTCCCTTTGAGCCTTTCCTAAATCTACCCCTGCCTTCACCTACCTGCTCAAAGGTTCTCTGATTTGCTAATGGAGCAGCTTTATTTGAAGGAAAAGCAGAAGTGAGTACAGTCTCAGGGAGAACTGCCAGAGACAGAGTTCAAGCCTGGCAGGAAGACTGAAGAAGAGTCCTAAGCCCTGCCGAGATGCTTTATTACATGGTTTCATCAGTCATCAGTGATTTGACCCTATGCCCATGCGAGGAGACAGGGACATCTGCATTGTACATGGCAGACTGTGCCCCTTCTAGCTATGCAGTCAGATATGGGCAGGCTGATGAGTGGGTGCTTGGCCTCCCTGCTTTTGGCAGCGTCTGGGATCCCAGCTGACAGAAACAAAAGCCTGGCAAACTGGGAGGAAGGACTGTTCAGGCATCGGCAACCTCCATGTTCTGCAGCCGGTTTTCCAGGGTGACATCTCTTGCTGCCACTTTCTTTTTGCTGCCCTCATGTTGCTTCTTCTGCTTCTTTGATGGCTCCTGGTCAATGGGTGCAGGCTTCACAAAGGGGATCAGTTCTTGGAGTCCTGGGAGGGAAGAGCCAAACAAATGACCTATTGTTTCAGTTAAAGCCCAAGGACCTTTGGGGAGAATTCAATGAGACAATGAGCCCTCTGAACAAAGGGGTACCCATATGAGGCACCTCCCAAATTTGAATTTCAGCAGCATTTAAATATCATACCTGCACTGGCTGCTTTCTCAACCAGGCCCCCTCATTGCCCAGCACCAGAGGGCAGGCAGAGTTTTGGAAACTGTGTGTGAATAAGAAAACTTGGTACATTCTGAAAGGGGCCTGCTATTCAGAAGAGTGTGAGAACAGAAAGAAGGAAAACAAGCTGAGCTGGGAGTTTTACCTGGCGGCATGAACTCCTTCAGTTTCTCAGGCACAGTGATGCCCTTCTCTGTCTGGTAGTTCTCAAGGATGGCGCAGATGGTACGAGTAGTGGCACACATTGTAGCATTGAGCATGTGGACAAACTCCACCTGGGAAGAGGGGGTCCCCAGAGGGAAAGTTAAACTCAACCCTCAACTGATCTTTCTGATGACCAGGGACCACCCACTCAAACAGAACTCCCCCAACTACAACTATCCAAATCAAAATGATGGGTTCTATCCATCATCAACTTTTTCTAAACTCGAATTGTTTGTACTTACTGCCTATTAGATAACTCTAGGAAGAGTACTCAGTTTCTGTGAGCGACAAGTGGTAGGTCTCAGCATTTTGAGGAGAGTTGGGCCTTTTGAGGGAAGGAAGAAACTACCACTGGTGGCCTCTACTTTTAACTGCTTTCAAGTCCCTGACTTGGAAAAGACTAGGAACTGAATATTGGGCTTGAAGAGATAAGCTTACAACCCAAAACTTCTTGGATGAGAAGAGGGAAGACATTGCCTCCAACTTGTTCTATGTAGATAGACAGAGATTATTCTTTCTCTGGAGTCAAGGAAAACAAAGCCCAAAAGAGAAAAGCAAGAATTACCTTGTAGAATAGAGCTAGATTCAAGTTTCTATCTAAAAAACCTGACTCGGTAGAAGTCATTTTCAGATTCCCTTTTGGGTCTAGACAGATAAGCTCAGATTTTCCCATGATACTGGAACTAATCTAGTCCAAGGCTGAGAAATAAGGTGGATATACTCTGTACTGAGGCCTTGCCTCCCACCGGCTCCATGGGTGCTGTCTACCTTGTCCATCATCTTCTTGGTCTGCCCGTATCGGATTCGGAGCCGTCGAGCCTGATAGTCCGTGCAATTAGAACAGGAGACTAACTCACGGAAGGCTCCTGAGCCCGGAAACCAGGCCTCCAGGTCAAGCTTCTTACTGGCAGCGTGATTCAAAGAACCTGTAAGGAAAAACCCATAGAATTCATGAAGGAGGGATGGTATTTCAGAAAGCTAACCTTTAGTGAGCCTGAAGAATTCTTTAATTTGCATCCTATCCTCAGAAGTGAAATCACACCCAGATATTCTTATCACCAAACATTCCCAAGTGAGAAGTATGTGATGTTGTAATTAATGTGGGTAATGAGTTGCATTGTGAGCTCTTTCTTAGTGCTGCAGCTCAGCTGGTGAGGGTGGTGTTTGTGGGATGCAGGAAAGGGAGGCCAAGAAGATGAGAGGATCCATACCTGAGACGATATTCACAATGTGGTAAGGGATCCCTAATGACTGGTAGAACTCCTCTGCAGTGCTGATCATCTCTTCAAACATCTCCCATGACTTGTTGTCATGGGGTGATGAGTACACAAACTGCTCAATCTGCAGGGAGGGACCCAAGGAGACATGACAAGGTACAGGGTGAATAAACTAAAGGACTGAAGTGAGAGACATCCTTGCAATGAAGACCTACTCCTACACCACTGGGAGACAGGCAAGGCTGGGCCCCCAGCAGGAGGGACTGGTCTTCACCTGGACTGGGACAACAGTGATGAAAACTAATACTTATATAGAGAGCTTACTATACACTACAGTTCTAAGTGCTTTTCACATATCCACTAGCATAACCCTCACAGTGGGCCTTGTGCGGTAGCTACTTATCCTCCTCCTCCTTTTACAGAGGCAGGAACTGAGCACAGAGGTTAAGTAACTGTCCACGGTCACACAGCCCATAAGAGATGGAGTTGGCATTTGGATTCAGGCAGCCTGGTGCCAGAGTCCAGGCTCAAAGCCACTGCACCATGCACTTCCCAGGCTCTTCTCCAGAAACAGATGTAGGAAAAGCTGGAGCCAGGATGGGCTGAGCAACACGGACCCTGCCTCTCCTCTAACTTCCTGGACAGCTACGTAGAATGGTCCTACTACTTACCCTGACCTGTTTACTCACCTTCTCAAACTGATGGACTCGAAAGATGCCCCGGGTGTCACGGCCATGAGAGCCCACCTCCTGGCGAAAGCAGGTTGACAGGCCGGCATACTTGATGGGCAGATCCTCCGGCCGCAGCCACTCGTCCCGGTGTAGGGCAGCGATGGGCTGCTCTGAGGTGGCGATCAGGTACTTCTCATCGTAGGAGTTGTCATCAGACTTCTCACTGCCTTTGCCAATCACCTGCAGGAGGAAGGGCCTATACTAGTTCAAAGTGAACGAGGAAGACCTCAGCTAGACCAAAACACCACAGGAAAGGTATGAGTGATGGGCAGGAAGAACTTTCTTTAATTCCTGCCTGGGAGTGGGGAGGGGATGCTAAAAAGACAGGGAGGGAATGAGCCAGTCCAAAATGGGGTCCCTGATGGAGATCAAAGAAATATAAATTAAGAGGAGATAATGTTTTTCACTTATTTAATAGATAAAATACTTATAAATGATGTATAATGACCAATGCCGGCAGGTGTGCAGCAAATCTGTGCTGGTAGTGATACAAATTCATCTACTCAATAAGTGTTTGTGTGGCATTCACTACGTGTTAAGTCCTTTTCTGACTATGCTAGGCAAAAAGAGACACAGGGTCTGCTTTCTTACTGCTTATAGGTTAGTCTAGTAGTTATAATCCTCAAAGAATGTACTTTGGTGTTCAGATGAAGAAAATAATGCAGAAAAAAAAAAAAAGCTACAGACAGGACAAAGTTCATTATAACATTATTTACTGTTAGCAAAAAAGGACACCCCTAAATGTTGAACAGTGGAAGAGCTGATTACACTATGTCCAATCTATGTAATATTATGCAACTATTAAAAATGATGATATGAAGGCCACGTAGTAACACAGAGGAATGCTTTTGATAAAATGCTAAGTAAAAAGGCAGTCTATGTACACTGTGATTAAAAGTATGTGAAAATGACATATGTACGGAAAAAGTCCCAAAGAGAACATGTAAAAATAACAAGTGTATTAGGGCACTGGGAAAGTAGATAATTTCCCCCTGCTATTTCCAAATTTTCTGTGATGTGGTATTACATTAAAAAAAAAGGGGGGTGGGGGGTGGGGGATGAAACTTCCTCTGGGCCAGAGTTTGGTGACCTGGAAAACTACCTTGCTACCTAACAGTGAGAATTTAGCCCCTTGCAAGGCCATTCACATACAACAGAGAAAAATACTAAAACTATGAATTCTTTTTTTTTTTTTAAAAGATGACCGGTAAGGGGATCTTAACCCTTGGCTTGGTGTTGTCAGCACCACGCTCAGCCAGTGAGCGAACCGGCCATCCCTATGTGGGATCCGAACCCGGGGCCTTGGTGTTATTAGCACCACACTCTACCGAGTGAGCCACGGGCCGGCCCTAAAACTATGAATTCTAATATGGTATAGCCACCAGCCACATATGGCTATTTACGTTAAATTAAAATTTAGTTCCTCATTTTCACTAACCACATTTCAAGTGCTCAACAGTCACAGGTGGCTGGTGGCTGCCACACTGGATTCTGTAGAACATCTCCATCACTGCAGAAAGTTCTGCTGGACAGAGAATGAATCAACTGAGGTTTATATCAAGCAAGAAGTACCAGCCCAGATTCCTCACTATTGAGAAATGTGATTCTTCCTGCCTGAGGATCCAAGAAGCATCTGGAAAAGAGATGGAGCTGCAGGAAAAGCAGGGAGCACTTGTCATCTAATAGTTCTCATTCCTCCACGAGAGTTTCTCCCTAGTGCTACCTGCAATGGGTATCTGTAAAGCTTAGTCAGTCTTATCCAATCGTGGTATTTGAGATTTAAAAAAAGAGAGAAAATGTAAAACAGGTTTTAGCTGATACATGGACATATGCCTCTCCTCCTCAAAAGAAAAAAAGCATTCAGATCCCTGGCCAGAAAAAAAAAAAAGAATAAAGAAAGGATACCAGGGTTATCTGTGCTCATGGTTCAGAGAGAGCAATTTGTTTCCAGTGCATCTTAAATGAAAACATAACTCTGACCTCATCAACAGAACCAGTGGAAAGACGGTTCGAATTATTAAGATAATCTCCCTACATAAAGAAATCAGATGATCCCAATAGCAGTTGTCTAACTCCTCCTCCAAATGGGTCTGGGGAAGAAACAGCCAATAAGAATAAAATTCCCACTTCTGACAGTCTTCAAGGAGAGGGATCAGTGAGAAGCAGACTGCCGCTGTTAGCAGAGATTCTCTAAAATCTGAGTGCTGGACACAGGCTGGGGTGCTATAGTTGGTGTTAGAACCAGTTGATCAGAATGACATTCTTCTTCTTCTTCTTTTTTTTTTTTTTTTTGGTGGCTGGCCAGTACAGAGAACGAACCTTGGACAGAATGACATTCTGAACTTCGACTTGAATCCTCTGGCTCTTCCTAGCATGGTCCATGGTTTAGAAGGAGCTATGAATCGGAAACCACATCCATCCCAAGGCAAGTATGTCTCGCCCTGTGGAAGCTTCCAATCTGGGGGCAGGAGTGGGAGGGAAATGGGCTGGGAGATCACTGCTACTTCTATAATTTCCTTTTACTCAAGCACCAATAAATGGGCTTCTTTTCTAAGCTCATTAAAGTATGCTCAATTTATTTTATTATTTTTATTTCTTTATTATTATTATTTTTAAACATGAACAGTAAGGGGATCTTAACCCTTGACTTGGTGTTGTCAGCACCACACTCTCCCAAATGAGGTAACTGGCCATCCCTATATAGGCATCTAAATCCGTGGCCTTGGTGTTATCAACACCACACTCTCCCAAGTGAGCCATGGGCCAGCCCTAGTATGCTCAATTTAGATACATTATATAGATTACCCAGGGAGAAAGATAAAAGAGGTTCTTTTTTTTTTTTTAATTTAATTTTGTCGATACACAATGTGGTTGATTATTGTGGCCCATTACCGAAACCTCCCTCTCCCCCCTCCCTCCCAACAATGTCCTTTCTGTATGCTTGTCAGTATCAACTTCAAGGAATTCAATTGTTATGTCTTCTTCCCCGCCCCCTGTTTTTTTTTTTTTTTTGGGTGGGGGGGGGGGTGGGGGGATTTTTTTTTTTTTTTTT
>NW_007726127.1:679191-687005 GCF_000696425.1 Galeopterus variegatus | reverse complement strand
CAGTATCAACTTCAAGGAATTCAATTGTTATGTCTTCTTCCCCGACCCCCGTTTTTTTTTTTTTTTGTGTGTGTGTGTGTGTGTGTGGGGTTTTATTTTTTAATTTTTAGCTCCCACCAATAAGTGAGAACATGTGGTATTTCTCTTTCTGTGCCTGACTCGTTTCACTTAATATAATTCTCTCAAGGTCCATCCATGTTGTTGCAAATGGCAGTATTTCATTCGTTTTTATAGCTGAGTAGTATTCCATTGTGTAGATGTACCACATTTTCCGTATCCACTCATCCGATGATGGACATTTGGGCTGGTTCCAACTGTTGGCTATTGTAAAGAGTGCCGTGATGAACACTGGGGAACAGGTATACCTTCGACTTGATGATTTCCATTCCTCTGGGTATATTCCCAGCAGTGGGATAGCGGGGTCATATGGCAGATCTATCTGCAACTGTTTGAGGAACCTCCATACCATTTTCCATAGAGGCTGCACCATTTACAGTCCCACCAACAATGTATGAGAGTTCCTATAAAAGAGGTTCTGCATCTGCACTGTCCAATATGGTAGCCACCAGCCACTTATGGCTGTTTAAATTAAAATCAATTAAAATTAAAAATTTGCTTCCTCAGTTGCACTAGCCACATTTTAAGTGCTCAATAGCCACAGACATAGAATACTTCCATCATCGCAGAAAGTTCTATTGGACAGTGCTGTTCTGTATCACTGAAATTGAGCTTCATAACTTAAGAAGTCATTCTGCCACACCACCCCAGGCTACTCACCTTATAAAGTTCTTCATCAAACTGGCTGAGCTGTGCCACCTCCTGCATGACCTCCTTTCTCATGAAAAACGGGGTATAGATGGGAGTGTAGCCCCGACTTCCCAAGGTACGAAGGGCATACTGGATGAGTGCCTGTTCCAGGAACACTAGGACCCCCTACAGGAGCAGAAAACAGTACTGTGTGATTGGGTCCTGCTGCTATCAGTTTCATCTGCTAGAGCTGACCTTCAGGGGCAACTGGGGCAACAGAATAAGACTACCCAGGAGCACACAGGAAGCCAACAAAGACTGTGGACAGCAACGACCAACTCAAGAGATTCTTTCTTAACACCAAAGCCCAGTATAATACCCAGGCACACAGTTAAGAGAGTTAGGGAAACAGGCCTACTCACCCAGGGCGCATGGGAGAGTCTTTTTGTGGTAATTCTTAAAATACTGGACTCATTTGTATATGTAGAACATGGTTATGTATATGTATATATGTACAGCATTTCCAAGATTATTTTACCATATCTTCTGGAGGCCTTCCCTGAATTCACCTGCCCTCTGGCCCATTCTCAAAGCGCTGTGGGCCTACTCATACCATAGCGCTTATCACAGTGAGTTTTGATTCTTTGTTGTCTGTCCAATTACACTGAGCTCCTTAAAGGCAGAGATTGTTCTGATTCAGTCAGCAAAACCCACATTCATCACAGAGGATCACTTAGTGGCTTTTGTTCTATGGAATCCTGATAAGCACTCTTGCCTTAGAAAGAGAATTGCATCTAATTGCCCACATGTTTGAAGAAAGGCAGCTGCAACTGGTGGTTTTGTGGGCCTCTTTAAGTAGGTTATGTTTTTCTGCAAAGTTTTTGTTCCTTCCTTATAATCCTTCCCCACTGGTTCCCAACTCTTACCTTCAGAAAGTACCCTCGACTCCCAGCCACCACAGCCCCCTTTTCGCCTTCAAAGCCATCTACCATCACCACCAGGTCCACGTGAGAGTACTTCTTTCTGACGGTACAATCGCCCCAAATCCTCTCTACTTTGTTGTCTGCATCCTAAGGAAACAAGACAAGCAGACATGATTTCGTCATTCTGCAACCTCCATCTTTTTAACCTTTATTCCAAGAACAACCTAGCTTTGAAAAGCCACTGCATAACTCATACACTGGTTTTTGGTCACCGTGTACAGTGACTAGAGAAGGCAATTTGCTACTCAACAGAGAAATAATAACTTACAAAGTCCTAGAATTGATGCTAGCCATAAAAAATGGAATCGTAATTTTCCAAGAGGTCTATAGTATTCTCTTGGCTTTTTTTTTACCCTTTTAAATGACTCCTTGAAAAACCTGCACAAGGAATACCCACCCCAGACAATCAGCATTGCCTGGCGTGCAGAGGAGAATGTAGATTTTTTTTTTTCCAGGCTCTCATTGGTCCTGGGCCACATGAGGGCGGGCTCAGGGCCCTGACCTCCTGAGTCTGCTCAGGCTCAGTGCTCAGCTGCCTCCCGCACACCCCAGCCTGCAGTGAGTTTAACGTTCACCAGGGAATGAATGAAAGAGGCACAGATGGGCCCTGCCATGGCTGGGGTGTCAGGGAACAAAAGCTGGGCTCAGAGCAGCTTTGTGCTGGGGAAGCTCCCGCTCAGCAGGGAACTTTTATCATGCAGATTTCCCTTCAACCTGCAGCTTCTCAGCAGGGTGTGGGTGAGGGGGTTAGGTTGATTTAGCAGATCCCTCCCACAAGACTTGCTGCTACCACGGGCAACACACAGTGGAGGACAGCAGCCCTATTTAGAAGAGATTTCTGTGCCAAGAGTCTCCTCCTACCTGCTGTCTCTGCTACTTCCCAATCAGGCAAGGATCTGACTCCTGCAATTCTCAATTTGTGGGCAAAGGGAATATACAAAGCCTGCCACTGACACAGAGAGTGCCAGTGTTTCACAGTTTCCTCCCACCCCTTCCCCCGCGGGAGACACGATATAAGGCAGGCTCCAGCTGCCGCACAGACGCCTACCTCATCGTTACTGATGGGCACAGAGGGGTGCAGAAGGTTCCCGATCTCTCGGAGGCTCTCGAACCGCTCTGCTTCCAGCTTTATCCGCTCGGCATCACACTTCAGGATGGCTTCATCGATGAGGAGTCGGACTTTTTTGATTTGTGAGACTTTCAGTTTCTGTAGATGAACAGGCCAGGCCCGTACCCAGGACACAGTGAGTCAAGGACAGTGTAGGAATAAGATTCTGTTGCCCTCACCCTGTTGTGCTCCAACAACAACCCTGTGGTAGCATTTTAAAAATTGAAAGCGAAGGCTTTTGAGGAACCGAGATTTATTTCACACAAGGATATATACGGTCTTGCCCTACAAACCCACTGGCACTTTCCCTCTGGGGATGCCTAAGGCAGAGATGTGAAAATTCTAGCCACTCTTACTGTTCGTATACATCTCAGGAGCTTTAATACTCTCTCTCTCTCTCTCTTTTTTTAAAAAAAGATGACCAGTAAGGGGATCTTAACCCTTGACTTGGTGTTGTCAGCACCAGGCTCTCCCAAGTGAGCCAACTGGCCGTCCCTATATGGGATCCGAACCCATGGCCTTGGTGTTATCAGCACCGCACTCTCCCAAGTGAGCCAACTGGCCGTCCCTATATGGGATCCGAACCCATGGCCTTGGTGTTATCAGCACCGCACTCTCCCAAGTGAGCCTCAGGCTGGTCCTCACTGTAGCTCTCTTAAGAGAACTTTCCCTTATTTTGCACTTTCTGATTTTCCTGATTGAACCAATTTAGCACTCTATTATGTATTACATTTAACTGTTCTCTAGGAAGATTATAAATTTATTAGGAGCAAGAGACCTTGTCTTAAGCTTATTTTGTATTCCTCATTGTAGATGTTTCAAACTGAGCTAACTTCCTTGGGGGGAGCCCTTAGCAGGTAGGGCTGGACAGGAACAGACCCCCAACCTAGCCCTTTAAGCACAGTAACTTTATTTTTTTGGTTTATACTCTTGCTATGTGTTAAGGGTTTCAAGAAAGGGTTCGGTGACTAAAAAACTTGAAAACTACTGCTTTAGACCCATTGTAGTGAATATTTACTGAATTACGGTAAACTGAAAAATTCCTTGACTTTGTGAAATACAGAGTAGAAAATGGAGTGATATAAACCACAGTTCAGTTCCTTTTCTCTACGATTCCTACCCTTGACTGTCGCACTCCATCTGTCTCCATCTCTACTGTCTAATAAATACTTGAGTATAGAGTATAACAAGAGCAGGGGTGGAGAGGTGGGGGCGGGGAGGGAGACATCTCCCAGTGGCAGAAATTCAAGGATGCCACAATGCTGTGTGGAGCAGAGCATCAGCACTTGCTATCTAGGAATAAAGTTAAGACAAAAAAACAAAGATCCCAACCTAGAAAAGGATGATAACTTACAGCTAAAGTGTCTGCAGTGAGGTCATCAAAATTTAACGCATTCTCTGGAACAGACTCATCATCTCCCACTGGCTCTTTTTTCTGCAGGAAAGAAAAAACCCAACATGATTAAAAATAAAAGAAAATCTCTGGCATCTTATCAAGTGCACACCAAATTAATATATCTTATAAACTCATCACAGAACTTTCTACATAACTTTTTCTATAAGATGTAACACACAAGAGAAAAATTAGTAAACTGGAAGCCTGAAGTCAAAATTTCAAGTCACCATTCTGTCACTTCCTAGCATTTTTTTTTTCCTTTTTGTCTTTTTTACTGACCGGTAATGGGATCACAACCCTCGGTGTTGTGCCCGTACCGGGGACAGGCAACGGGATCGCAACCCTCGGTGTTGCACCTGCACCATGCTCAGGCAGTGAGCGGGAACCGGTCTCCACATGGGATCCGAACCCTCAGTGGGAGCGCCGCCGCGCTCCCAACCGGCTCACTCTCCAGTGCGCCACCGGGCCGGCCCACTTCCTAGCTTTTTGATCCTGGATGAATCAATTAACCTGTCAGGGTCTGAGAGTTAACATCACCAAGAACAAGAAAAGGAGAATATCTTTCTTTGGACATAGAACTGTCGGGCTGGCCTGTGGCTCCCTCGGGTGAGTGCGGTGCTAATAACACCAGGGCCACGGGTTCAGATCCCATATAGGGATGGCCGGTTAGCTCACTGGGTGAGCGTGGTGCTGACAACACCAAGTCAAGGGTTAAGATCACCTTACCGGTCACCTTTAAAGGAAAAAAAAAAAAAAAAAAAAGAACTGTCATGGGAATCAAGAGAGAATGTATTAGAAATGTTCATGAACTATAAACCCCAGAGAAGCAGGCCCCAAGGCAGACGACTGAGTATGAATCCTTGTCTCCCTGTTAAGAACAATCCAAGCACTGAGGCCACGGAAAAAAAAAAAAATGGATGGAATGATGGAATATCAGACAGCCAAGGAAAACAAACCAAAGAAAGCTATAGAACCTGGGACTAAGTTTAGAGTAATCTATGCAACTTGACAAAATGGCAGGGGTGTACCCAGGGCAAGATTTTTTTCCCTCCAGTTTCTCTCCTCATCCTTCTTTATGATATTCTGCCAAATCATTATTTCTATTCCTTGCATAGAGCCAGGAAATTTTTTTTTTTTGTCTTTTTCTGTGTCTGGCAACGGATCGCAACCCTCAGTGTCGCCCCCGTACCGGACCGGGACCGGCAACAGGATCGCAACCCTCGGTGTTGCTCCTGCGCCTCGCTCAGCCAGCGAGCGGGAACTGGTCTGCATGTGGGATCTGAACCCTCGGCGGGAGCGCCACCGCACTTCCCAAGCGGCGCACTATAGCGGTGCGCCACCGGGCCGGCCCCAAAGAGCCAGGAAATTTTAAGAAGACTATTTTGAGAGTCAAGTTCTTCTTAAATTAGAAAGAGTTAAATAGGCTGGCCAGTTAGCTCAGTTGGTTCAAGTGTGGTGTTGTAACACCAAGGTCAAAGTTTTGTATCCCCATACCTGCCAGCTACCAAAAAACAAAAAACAAACAAACAAAAAAAGAGTTAAAGAAAATTAGTCAAAGGCCATTACAACAAGATATATTATGACCTCAGCAAAATTTGTATAAAAATAATTTGAGAAGATCTGGAATCTGCTTTGCAAGTATACGTAAAACAAAGTGGAGAAATCATGTTCGATGTCCTAAATTTTTTTATGTTTAATTTATGTTTATACAACCTCATATCCCATTGCACAAAATTGAGTTATAACAAAGGACTACATTTTCTACTAAAGGCAAAACATGGAAATCCTTTAGATTCATTACACCATCTCATACACCAAAGTGAGAAGTCAGGATTCAAACCATAACCCCACTCGCACCCCTTCAGTGACTCAGAGCAAAATCATCTTAAAAAGTTGAAAAAGTCTGAAAATATCAGAATGAATCTTGATAAGAACAAACATGGACTATGGAGGAGGAAAAAAAAAAAGGCCTAATCTAGAAATTGTTCTAATATCATTACAGGCACCAAGATAGTTATGAGGCTTCCTTATTATTTGATAGTCCCTCAGAGCAGCAAATTCAAGTTCCGAGTTCAAGATATATTTCTGCAACTAACTTAGGATGTGATTTTAGGCAAGCTCCTTACTTTCCTAAGCCTGTTACCCTTTAAATGGGGTTGATAATGTACTATCTACACTCCAGGTTTGCAGCAAAGATCAAAACGAAAATGAGATGTCTACAAAAGTATCTGAATACTTTCAAGTGCTATGCAAATTGAAGTCCATTCCAACGGACAGCAAGAGTGAACACTCCCTGCATGCCTAGCGGTAAAGGTGGATCTAAGAATGTTATTGCAAATGAAAACGATCATTCCCATCTTCTTGCTACAAAAAATACCTAGCTGGCAATATCTGTATATATGCCTCAAAGAACACCTGGGCGGGAGTGTACATGGGAGATGACATAATTATGGGGCCTCTGACATGCAAATGACTAAGCATCATGAGTCCCATAGGAAGAAAAGTGTATGATTATCCATATTAGTTTCCACAGCTGAAAGTGTTATATGCTGAAAAAGTACTGTAAAATAGAAGATGCTGACTATTATGAAGTTAAGCATAAGGTGCAAGAATCCCAAGGTAATCTTTTTGTTATGCTCTTTATTGATTTAGGTTCCAAAATTTTGTAAATTTTCTTGGTTTAGTTTAGAAGTTTGCAACTTAAAAATGATCTAGATTGTAGGGTTCATTTAATATGTTTTTTAAAAAGTGATTAAGGGGCTTAAAGGTATTTTTGAAGAAAGGTTAAAAACATGAACTATTCTAGATACCATAAGCAATAGCTAGCCGAAGTTTGATATTCTTTAAACACAGGAAGGATTTTTTGGATGAAAGCCAGTAACTACTTGCCATCCATTGTAATTCGTAATGGTTGAACAACTGCGATGTTCTAGGCATTGGGCCAAGTTTCCTACATTAAAAAAATCTAGTTCTAACAATTCTATTCTACAGGTGAGTGATAGTAGTGTCATTTTACAGACAAGAAAACTGAGGCTCAGAAGTCAACTTGTGTAAAAGTCCCACAGCCCCCGGGAGGGCAAGGCAAGCTTTGGACTCCATATCTGTGCTCTTTTCTGTAAGAAGCGTGACTACACTGCGACAAAAAATCTGAAGTCTGCCATAAGAAAACTCCTCTGGCACCATATGTTGAGCTCAAGAATAACTGGAAAGGATGACTGGTGGAATTTATATTCCTATTACAAGAACAGAACAGACAACAAATGACCAGTGTGGCAAACATCTCATCTGGTCTCAACATGGACAAAGCAGAGAAGGAAAAAAGAATCTTATCTGAACCAGAAGATGAACTTACTAGAAGGTCAGTGAAGTGCCTGTTGGCTCCCTCCTTCCCTTTCTTTTTTTTTTTTTTTTCCTTTTTGTCTTTTTTTCGTGACCGGTAACAGGATCGCAACCCTCAGTGTCGCACCCGTACTGCGACCAGCAACGGGATCGCAACCCTCGGTGTCGCGCCTGCACCGCGCTCAACCAGTGAGCGGACCGGTCTCTATATGGGATCCGAACCCTCGGCGGGAGCGCCGCT
>NW_007726127.1:636222-678853 GCF_000696425.1 Galeopterus variegatus | reverse complement strand
GGAGCGCCGCTGCGCTCCCAAGTGCCGCACTCTACCGAGTGCGCCACCGGGCCGGCCCCTTCTCTTTCTTTTTAAAATAATTTTCCCCCTCTGGTAAGAAATACAGCATCTCATAGAATAAGACTTGTGTTAGAACTTCTGTGAAAGGGCTGGCCCGTGGCTCACTTGGGAGAGTGTGGTGCTGATAACACCAAGGCCATGGGTTCAGATCCCTATATAGGGATGGCCCGTGGCTCACTTGGGTGAGCGTGGTGCTGACAACACCAAGTCAAGAGTTAAGATCCCCTTACCGGTCATCTTTATAAAAATTAAAAAAAAAACTTCTGTGAATACCAGCTAAGAACAAGCCCAAGTCTCTCTGCGCAAGCTCTCTAGGCTGTTGCTACCCACTTCTCTTACCTTCATTTTCTCTCCAATTGTCTTGCTGCACAGGTTCTTCAGCTTGTTCAAGTTGTCTGCCCGAAATCTGCCTGAGAAAAAAGAACCCAATAATATGCCAAAGAAATGCACATAATTAAGAAACTCTCTTCTCCTGATTGTGGCTCCTTAGTATCGATCTTACTCAAGTACAAAATGCAGCCAGACCTGAAGGATCTGCCTCATGAAGTTGTAAAATCTTACAGCTCTAGAGCCCCAAGTTTAGTTGGCACATATTGGTGACTTCAACTATCCTCTGTATTTGGTGAAAAGGAAAAGGCCATTCTGAGATTGAAATTATACAGGTATCATAACCTGTACAACACCACTGTAGAGTAACATATCTGAGAAACTTAGAAGACACTCAAGTAACTGTAACCTGCCCAATTATCTTAAAACTCTTTTATCAGCACCGCACTCTCCCAATCTTAAAACTCTTTTAAAGAAACTATATGCTATGCATGGGAATCTAGAAAGAGGGCAATTGTGTTTTTTCCCCATGAACTTGGTTCATGTTTTTTTCCCCAACAACTAGAAATGGCTAATGTTATTCATTTGCTCTGACATAATGCTCATCTGGCAGCCTTGAGAATAATTTAGTCTCTTATAATTTGGTTTCTTTTGGTGAAGACAGTGCTCTAATCAGCCAACACGGTGGTCCAATTTTACATATTGGTATTGTGGTTCATCAGTGTAACTCTGATTAGCAAAGGTTGGACCTCTTCAATCTAAGCATTAGGGGCAATATGGTAAAAATCAAGCTTTTGAGAAGTAAAGTTGGTGACTAGAAATGAGATAGCACCTAGACATAACTACTTTTTAAAGCTTTGCCAATAAGCTTCCTTCTTTGATATCCCTTTAATTAAACTTTAGCACAAAATGATATAACTATCTTATCATTCACTTATTCACACTGACAAAATTATAGAGATGGAGAATAGATTACTGGTTGCCAGGTTTTAGACAGAGGAGAAAGGGAGTGGATCATAAAGGGATACCAAGAAGGATCTTTGTGGTGACGGAACAGTTGAGCGTGGCAGTGGTTACACAAATCTACACTTGTCATAAAATCACACTGAACTACACACACACACATGCATGTAAAACTGGTGAAACCTGAATAAAGTCTGTGAATTGTAACAATGTCAATTTCTTGGTTAGGATATTGTACTACAGTTATGTAAGATGTTAACATTGGGGGAAACTGGGTGAAGGGTACACAGGACCTCTCTGTACTATTTTTATAACTTTCTCTGAATCTATAATTATTTTATATTAAAAAATTAAATATTTTTAGACCTTCCTATTTGTAAGGCACCACGCTAGGTGTTGAGAATATAAAAGAAAATGAGGCAAAAAGCAGTATTATAACAATGCTACCCGTACTGGGCAGCTGCCAAAAAAAAAAATCTACTGTTCACTGTGTTATAACACCAAGGTAAAAGGTTTGGATCTGTATACTGGCCGGCCACCAAAAAACCCAAAAAATAACAATGTTGAATATTTCAATCAATGACTACAGCATGCTACGGTTTGTCCTCTCTGAAACTCATGTTGAAATTTGATTCCCATTGTGGTGGTGTTGGGAGGTGGGGCCTGACGGCGGTGTCAGGGTCATGGGCCTCTGCCCTGGTGGGTGGACTGGTACATCTATGGTGAGTGAGTTCTTGCTCTTAGACTGGATTAGTAGCTCCAGAGGGAATGGATTAGCTTCCACAGGAGGGGGCTATTATGAAGTGAGGACACCTCTAGTGTTTTGCTCCTTTTCACACGCTTCTGATTCCCCTTTGTCCCTTACCATATGATGCAGCATGAGGCTCCCACGGAAGCCAAGCAGATGCCAGCGCCATGCTCTTAGGCTTCCCAGCCACCAGAATTGTGAGCCAAATAAAACTCTTTCCTTTATAAATTACCCGGCCTCAGGTATTCTGTTGTAGCAATACAAAACAGACTAAGACATAGTATATCCCTCATTATCTTAAATTTCTTTCTTTCTTCTTCTTTTTCCTTTTTTTTTTTTGGCAGCTGGCCGGTACAGGGATTGAACCCTGGACCTTGGTATTATTAGCACCATGCTCTAACCAACTGAGATAACTGGCCAGCCTCATTATCTTTCATTTTTTTCATCAACGTTTTGTAGTTTTCAGTACTAGGGTCTTGAGTATCATTTATGAGATATATCTCTAGGTATCTGATACTTTTTAATTGTTACTTGTATATACAAATACCACTGATTGTGTATATTATATCCAGTGATCTTGCTAAAGTTATTTAATTTTTTTTTTTTTTTTGTCTTTTTTCGTGACCGGCAACGGATCGCAACCCTCAGTGTCGCGCCCGTACCAGACCGGGACCGGCAACGGGATCGCAACCCTCGGTGTTGCGCCCGCACCTCGCTCAGCCAGTGAGCAGCCATTCTGTATGTGGGATCCAAACCCTCGGCGGGAGCGCCGCCGCACTCCCAAGTGGCGCACTGTAGCAGTGCGCCACCGGGCCGGCCCCTAAAGTTATTTAATTTTAACAGTCCAGATTCTGCATACACAGTCAAATCTTCTGCAAATAATGACAGTTTTACTTCTTCCATTCCAATCTTTTATTTGTTTCTTGCCTTATATTATACTGTCTGGAACCTCCAGCAGCATGTTGATTAGAACAGTAATAATGGATATCCTTGTCCTGTTCCTAACCTCAGGGAGAAAGCATTCAATATTTCATTGTTAAGAAAGATGTTAGCTATGGGTTTTTCAGCAATTACCTATTATCAGATTAAGAAAGTTCCCTTCTATTTTTAGTTTGCTGTTTTTTTATCATGAGCAATTGGCTCTCACCTCTGATGGAAAAAAAATCATTGATCCCTATCTCGCACAATACACTAAAATTAACATGAGATGAGTCATATACCTAAATGTGGAAGGTAAAGTAATAAAACTTCTGGAAAAAAAACAGGGGAGTCTCTTCTGGAGCCTGGGATATAAAAAGATTTCCTAAACAGAACACAAGAAGCACAAATCACAAGAGTCAGTAAATTAGACTTCATTAAGATTAAGAACTCCTATTCATCATAAGACTGAAAGAGTGAAAATGCAATTCACAGATGGGGAGGAGAGATCTGCAGTATATGTATGTGACGCAAGTATTCTTGCATCTGGAAAACAAAGAATTCCTACATATCACTAAAAAAAGATGATTGACTAAAAATTGGTCAAAAGGAGGGCTGGCTGGTTAGTTCAGTTGGTTAGAGCACGGTGTTGGTAACACCAAGGTGAAGGGTTTGGATCCCAGTACTGTTGGCCACAGAAAAAAAAAAAAAAAAGATTGGTCAAAAGGTTGAACAGGCACTTCTCAAAACAGGCTATCCAAATGCCACCAAGCTTATGAAAAGGTGTCATCAAGAAAATGTAAATTAAAACCACAACAAGACACCACTATATACATACACCAGAATGGCTAAGATTAAAAAAGAACTGCCAATGCCAGGTATTGGAAAGAATGGGGAGAAACTGGAGCTGGACGTTGTTGGTGGGAATATCAATCACTACAACCACTTTGGAAAACTATTTGGCAATATCTACTAAATCCAAATATGTGCCTACCCTATGACCCAGCAATTCTACTCCTGGGCACATGCCCCACAGAAGCAGGTGTTTATGTCTACCAAAAGACACATAGAAAAATGTACATTTGTTCTCTCCACAAAAATGATAAGTATTTGAGGTGATGCATTTGTTAACTAGCTTGATTTAATTATTCTACATTGTACTCATAAATCATAACATCACTTTGTATCCCATAAATATACACAACTATAATTTCTTAATTTATAATTAAAAAAAAAGAATGTATATAGAAACTTATTCATAATGCCCTCAAACTGGTAACAACCCAATTTACCCCGCTGGCATTATGTAAATATGCCAGTAAAACTGATTGGCACATTTACACAATGGAGTACTGGACAGCAGTGAAAAAGAACCAACTACTGCTGTATATAACAACATGGATGGGGCCGGCCCGTGGCTCACTCGGGAGAGTGCGGTGCTGATAACACCAAGGCCCCGGGTTCGGATCCCATATAGGGATGGCCGGTTAGCTCACTGGCTGAGCGTGGTGCTGACAACACCAAGTCAAGGGTTAAAATCCCCTTACCGGTCATCTTTAAAAAAAAAAAAAAAAAAAAAAAACCCCAAAACATGGATGAATCTTATTGACATAATTTTGAGAGAAAGAAGCCATATACAAAAGTATATACTATATAAGTCCATTTATATGAAGTTCAAAACGAGGCAAAAGTAACTTATGATGATAGAGGTAAAAATACTGTCATCTTTGGAGGACGGACTGCCTGGGAGGAAGCATGAGGGAGCCTGCTGGAGTGCTGCCAATGTCTTAGAGCTTTTTAGATTTTTTTTTTTTTTTGGCAGCTGGCCAGTACAGGGATTAGAACCCTTGACCTTGGTGTTACAAGACCATACTCTAACCAAGTGAGCTAACCAGCTAGCCCAAATGTCTTAGATCTTGGCCTGAGTGATGGTTACATGGGTGTACGGATTTGTAAATGCATCAAGCTGTTCACTAAGATTTGTGTACTTTACTACATATATTACAGCTCAATAAAAATAAGTTTAAAAAGGGAACATATAAAAACGATATAATGCTGTAACAGAGATATATGAAATAGTATATGGAGAATACTAAACAAATGAGGTAGTGCTCCGGGAGCAGAGCTGGGTGGCAAAGAGGGCAGATGGAAGTGGGGACAGCACCCTGATGAGGAATATTCCAGGAAGAGGCAACAGTCGTGGAAGTGTGGAAGAGTATACAAGTAGTGTAACAAGGCTATCGCAAAGAGCGGGAGGCCATATGTGGGAGAGTGGTAGAAGATGAGTCTAGGAAGTCATGAGGGACTTTGTAAACGATGTGAAGAAATTTGGATTTTTATGCTTTAAGGCTGTACTGCCCAATATGGTAGCTTCTAGCCACATGTGAATATCATTAAGCATTTGAAATGTGGCTAGCCGAACTGAGACATGCTGTAAGTGGATTTTGAAGGCTTGTACAAAAAAGAAGAATGTAAAATATCTTAGTAATTTTAAAATATTGATCACATGTTGAAAGTATAATTTTTTGATATAAAGGTTAAATAAAATATACTACTAAAATTAATTTCGTCTGTTTCTCTTTATATTTTTCAGAGTGGCTACAAGTAAATTTACAGTTACACATGTGGCTCACATTCTATTCCTGTCAGACAGTGCTGCTCTAAGGCACTCTAAGGAGTGCCACGGCACAACTTAAGCCTGCAAGTGAACCAATCAGATATGTACTCTAGAAATATCACGTGCCCTGGGTGTGGCCTCCTACTTAGTGAGACTAGGGTGAAACTGGAAGTTAGAAAGTTATTCCAAAAAAAAGAAAAAGAAAAAAGAAAGAAAGCTATTCCAATTGAGAGGGCAAACAACGATAAACTCCTGGCCTAAGGCAAGGGCAGTAAAAGTTAACAGGAAATAACTTCAACTGAGGACGGGTCTGTTACCACAGTCCATTTAAAGGGCACTGTTATAACACCAAGGTCAAGAGTTCGGATCCCTGTACCAGCCAGCCACCAAAAAAAGAAAGAAAAAAATATTGGAAAGGGTTGTCAAGCAGAATAGAAGCAAACTAATAGATGCACTGTAAATAAACTACATCAACTGCCTTTCATAAAGAGTGTATAGTGCTCAGAACACAGAAGATATTCATGCATTGGCTAACCTTTATCAAGCCCTTACCAAGGATATACATGTGTATGTATGTATGTATGTCCCAGGTCCTGGGATACACGGATGAATAAAACCCAGTCCTTGTCCCTGAAGAACTCATCACATATCCACTTGTCTGATAAGGGACAAAACTTCCTACAGATGTGTACACTATACACAAGAGACTAGGTAACACAAGTAAAGTTATTTAGCAGTGGCTAATGGCTGCATTGATAAAAAAAAAATCTTATAGGGGCCGGCCTGTGGCTCACTCGGTAGAGTGCTGTGCTGATAACACCAAGGCCATGGGTTCGGATCCCATATAGGGATGGCCGGTTTGCTCACTGGGTGAGCGTGGTGCTGACAACACCAAGTCAAGGGTTAAGATCCCCTTACTGGTCATCTTTAAAAAAAAAAAAAATCTTATAATTCTGATTTCTGGTTCAGTAGAATAGTGCTCAGTCTAGTTTTATCCTAAACAAAAAATGTGGCAAAATTCAATTCCATTGCAACTAAAAACTTCATATTCAAGTGTGGAATCTCGCAATCAAACAAACTACCAATCAGAGTTCCTGAGACATACAGAATCAGCAGATAACTACAGTTAAAAACTCTTTTGGCACCTAGACCCTTATAAATTTAGGAAAATCAATTTTCCTAATAGAAATACATCACACTCTTGGACAGCGACCACCTTTGCAGTGTAGTCATAAACCTGGCTCTCAGCTGGTTGCAGACTTATTGCATCAGACAAAATGAATCACATGTGCTTGACAGCATTCGGCCAACCAGTGACCACTCCGGTTAATCTAGGCAGAGATTGACAGGAAGAGGGTTCTATGGTTTTATTTAGCTTCATGAAAGATGCTCGGATCTGTTCTGTTCTAGCTCAATTCTGCCAATGTCTTTCCCGGAAATTTCCCACAAATTACAATTAAATGTCCCAATAATTACAAGCTTTTTCTTGCCTAACTGCACGGAGAAGACTTCTGATTCTTAAAGGTATGCCCGTAGATCAGGAGAATGGCCCTCCCCAAAGCTCCGGGATCATTGCTTTCAACCAGGAGAGGCCTCCAAAGTGCCCAACTCCTTCTGATATGGATGGAGTGAACTTATTGTGCTGCAGATATAACTCAGTCTCAGGCCGAAGCCTTTGATCCTATCAAAACAGAGGAGACCACTCCGGCCTTGCTTTAGATCACAAAAAGACTGGGGGCGACCAAAGGTAAGTGTTAAGAAAGGGAAATCCCTCCAAGACTCCTGCCCTGGCTTTCTTCTGCCTACTCAAGGGGCAGGAGGGTTTGACAGCTCTCGATGCGCATGCGCCAAGCTCCTTTCCCAGCCGCGCAAGCACAGATCGGCGCTGAGCACGCGCGGAAGGCACAGCGCGCCGCCGCGTCGGAGGGTAAAGTGAGCCGACCCCAGCTTCCAGGCTATGTTTTGAGGAATAAGGAGGACCTCGGAGCCACTACAGCCTGGGAGGAGGTGTCTGGCGAGGGGTGGAAGCTGCAGCCTCAGCAGAGGTGACCGGATTCGAGAGATTAAGTTGGGTTAGGATGAGGGGGATACCCCGCGCGTCCCGGTACTTACATCGTCGCCACTCGCTGTCTGCCTTCACTAGCTGGTCTACTAGTCCTGGGTCCTTGAAGCGCTTCTCTTGCGTCTCTCGGATGAGGGCTGGGTCCCCTCCTTTATCCACACGAAACAAATCCAGATCCAGCACCATCTTCTTTTATCCCGGGCCAACACTCAAGGAAACGAAGACCGTACCGCAGAGGCCAGCCTGTGACCGACGCACTGCGCAGGCGCGCCGACCAGCCCTCCCTGCGCAGGCGCGGAGGGTGCGTGCGGGCGCCGCCTCCCGGCCTGAATCGGCTGTGCTGGAGGCGGGGACGCGGGGCCGGGGGAGAGTCGAGTGGGTCGGCGTGGGCTTCTGCTGCTTGTGCCTTCTCCCCAGCGGTGCCTACCTCTGTGTGGGATGTTTATCGTCCCACAAAGGTGGGAGTGCCTCAGTTTCCTCCTCATGTTGAAGGGTGTTTCTCAGGCTAGGCAGAGGCCTTCCCCCTGGTCCCTGGCTTGGAGGCTGGTGCCTCCGGCAGAGGGCAGAGGCCGGTTTTCCTCTTACAAGGTTGAGTCCTTCAGCTGGACCCTTTCCGTGAACTTCTGCTCTCTTCAGCTTGATACAGAGTATGGCTACATATTTTAGTCCCAGGGTCACCTCAACTCAATATTCCTGCTTTCCTGCCTTAGAGCTGGATACTTTTCTTAATCTGATTATTGGATAAACCAAGTTGTCCCTTTACCAGTCCTTAAGATCATAGGGTTGGGAAAATGCAGATGGAATCTTTTAGAGAGAGACTTGAGGACAGCCTTTCAAGGGCACAATATTTAGCAGATTTTAAGGCAGTACTAGGTGTTGAGTCTTGGGTCTATTTGAAAGTCCCTTGAACAAAGATTAAATCGTACTTTTTTTTTTTTTTTTTTTAAAGATGACCGGTAAGGGGATCTTAACCCTTGACTTGGTGTTGTCAGCACCACGCTCACCCAGTGAGCGAACTGGCCATCCCTATGTGGGATCCGAACCCAGGGCCTTGGTGTTATCAGCACCGCACTCTCCCGAGTGAGCCACGGGCCGGCCCTTAAATCGTACTTTGATTTTATAACATTCATACCTTTACAATGAAACATTCTGATTGCTGATTGCAACCAAAGTTATCAAAGAATCTCTCTGATAACAAAAGATTATTTGAAATATTTGGGAATAGGTAGTCTGAAGGGGAACTTGAGCTGTTAGCCTAATAATTCCATATCTTTTCATCACCCTGTCCCGTTTTGAAATATTTTTATCTAATGAACATGATTTTTTTTTTTGTCTTTTGTCTTTTTTCCGTGTCCGGCAACGGATCGCAACCCTCAGTGTTGCCCCCGCACCGGACCTGAGACCGGCAACGGGATCGCAAGCCTCGGTGTTGCTCCCGTGCCTCGCTCAGCCAGTGAGCGGCAGCCGGTCTGCATGTGGGATCCGAACCCTCGGACGGGAGCGCCGCCGCGCTTCCCAAGCGGCGCACTCTCCAGTGCGCCACCGGGCCGGCCCCCTAATGAACATGATTTTTAAAAAAATAATAATTCATTTTCCTTTTTTGTAAATCAGGTATTTATGGCTGCCAACTAGATATTCTGATCAGCAGGAAATAACCAGTGTTATTACAGTGAATAATTCCTGCCAGAAGCTAACACAGAAACAAATCAACATAAAGCTTTAGTTATGGAGTGGTGGTGTGAAGCTCTAATACCTTTGGATGTGTGGTTTCTGTTATCCCTTAGTACCAAGAATAGTTCTTGGGTGCTGCCTCTGAGCACTCTAGGGCTCAAGGACCCCTAGCTAGAAAACTGAGCTAGGCCAACCCTTTTATTTTCTGTATGAGGAAACTGAGGCCCAAGGAAGTTAAGCGATGTCACCAAAACAAGGACACAGGTAAGTGTCTAAGATAGTATAATGTTTGGGCTTCCTTATCTGAAGTCAGGGCCTTGAGGAACTTAGGTAGAATATGTGGCTTTTCTTATAGGGCAGAGACCATTGAGTATTTATATCTTTATCCCCACGGGAGCTAGCACAAAACATTATACATAGTAAGTGCTTATTACATCCTTGTTGGATGAGTGAATTCCAACCCATTAGCTGCCTAGGGAGAATGAACACCTGCAGCGAGAGAGCAGCTGGCCAGTAAGTCTATCAACCTCTTTAACATGTTCCTTCTTTGTCTCTTGACATTTCCCCCCTCACACTCCCCATACTAAACTTTTTCCTTGCCTCTGAATCTTATTGTATGAGCTCCTTTTACATGGCAGTCCCTCCCTCCTCTCTTCCTCCTAACTGGCTAATTCTCCTTCCTCCAGGAAGTCTTCTCTGACATCCTCTTCACCCCTCCCCCCAATTGGTCAGGCTCCCTTCTGGTTTCCCACAGTACAGTGGTATTTATTATACTGTTTCAGGAGGAACTGACAGCCCAGTTTCTGCTCTGAGCTGCCCACTCTCTTCTATGGACAGACACAGTAACAAAGGAAGTTTATGTTGCTGTCATTGGGTTACTAGGGGAAACCTTTAAAATTAGCATGGGTCAGGGAAAGCTGCCAGGACCTGAGGGAGACATTAATCCAGCCTCTCCCTTTGGTAGCATTGGAGTGAGGTTCAATTCGCCCACTACACTGTATCATACAGGGAATTGCATTTTATGTGGGATTGTTAACTTCAGCACCAATAAAAAATTAGTTGATATGTAATTTTTTTTGGCGGGGGGGCTGGCCAGTACAGGAACAAAGTTAGTTTATATAGCTATTGCTTCCTGATTAATGTCAAGTGAAAAATTAGTTTATATTCGGGCCGGCCCGGTGGCGCACTGGATAGTGCGCCGCTTGGGAAGCGCGGCGGCGCTCCCGTCCGAGGGTTCGGATCCCATGTACAGACCGGTTCCCGCTCACTGGCTGAGCGAGGCGCGGGAGCAACTCCGAGGCTTGAGATCCCGTTGCCGGTCCCCGGTCCGGTACGGGGGCAACACTGAGTGTTGCGATCCGTTGCCGGACATGGAAAAAAGATAAAAAAAAAGACAAAAAAAAAAAAAAATTAGTTTATATTCCAAATTCTCCTTGGATAGTTCTTTATTTTTTTTTTCCTTTTTGTCTTTTTTCGTGACTGGCAACGGATCGCAACCCTCAGTGTCGCGCCTGTACCGGGCCGGGACCGGCAACAGGATCGCAACCCTCGGTGTTGCGCCCACACCTCGCTCAGCCAGTGAGTGGCCAGTCTGTATGTGGGATCTGAACCCTCGGCGGGAGCGCCGCCGCGCTCCCAAGCGGCACACTGTAGCAGTGTGCCACCGGGCCGGCCCTCCTTGGATAGTTCTTAAATTATCCATAAACTTTTGTATTCCAACACTACATCAGTTTCTGTACCTCTTCAATAGTCATTGCTTGCTCTGTGGTTCTCAATTATTATTATTATTGTTATTATTATTATTATTATTTTATTTATTTATTTTTTTAAAGATGACCAGTAAGGGGATCTTAACCCTTGACTTGGTGTTGTCAGCACCATGCTCTCCCAAGTGAGCTAACTGGCCATCCCTATATGGGATCTGAACCCACAGCCTTGGTGTTATCAGCACCACACTCTCCAAGTTGAGCCTGTGGTTCTCAATTATTAAGTGTGTTAAGGTTTAAAACAAGTCCTGAGTATCTTCTTGCCTGGTCACCTGACAATGTGTCACTTCTTTGTCAGTGATTATGAAAACTTAAAACCATTCACACATCGCCCCAGCCCCTAACCCTTAATTTCAAGTTTGATTTTGTCTGTCTCTTGTTTATTGCATTGGAATCCTGCACTGTATACAGTCATATTGTGTTTCTGTTGCTTATAACAAAATACTTGACACTGGTTGATTTATAAAGAAAATGAAATTTATTGCTTATGGTTTCAGAGGCTACGAAGTCCAAAGCCCGGGGAACACAGCTGATGAAGGTCTTGGTGGTGACAACAATGATGGCAGGGTATCACATTGTAAAAATGGCAGAGCAGAGAGAGCAGAGACTTTCTCATTAACTCTCTTTTTAAAGCCCTCCGAACCACGCCCATGACCACCATTTTTAATCCATTCATTACTGCATGGTCCTACAATCTAATCATCTCTTCAAGGCCCCACCTTTCAATTACCATAATAGGATTTCCTACCCTCTTAACACTGTCACCGTGGGAGTCAACTTTTGGGGGGACATTCAACCCAAGGAAATGGTTAAATTCGTGAAAATTAACAGCATTACTTCCAAGTAATTGTTTTTTCAATATTGTATCCCAGTGGGTGAGCCAGGGAAAGTTTCACAATGGGGTGACTTTGAAGGCTGGATGGGATCTGTCAGGTGAAAAGGAAGGGGAGGGGCAAGAACTGAGGCGAGAGCATATACTAAGTCAGAGGCAGGGAAGAGTTTATGCTTGAGGAACAGTCAGAAGCTCAGTGTAAGTTAGAGGATAAGCAGCGTGGGGAGAGAGCAGCAGGGTGGGCTGTTAGGGACCCTGTCAGGCATGTTACTGAACCTGTTGGAGACACAGTTTCTTCCTGTCGTGATGGAACAGTACCTGCCTCTAGGGGTGGTCTGAGAACCAAGGGAGACTACCATGAAAGTGCTTAGTACAGGCCTGACACAAGGAGATGCCAAAGTAACACAAGTTTCCTTTCTTACTTTCCTTCTTAGAGTTTGGACTTTATCCAATAAGCAGGGGTGAGATTCAAAATATGTAACCACCAGTACAACCCAGGTATCACCCTATCAAAATAGATGTGGGTCCTAAACAACAAATCTTGTAGTACAGATGGGTGCCTGCTGATGATCCGTCCTGCCTGACAGCAGTAAGGAACCATCAGAGATTTTTGCACATTTGAACACCATGGATGTCCTAGAAAAAGAACTCTGGCTGCAAACTGGGGGAAGGTTGACTACAGGAGAGACACTGGAAGAAGAGAGGCCCATTTAAAGGCTAAAAATTACTTGAAGACCCTGATAGAGAACACCTGGCACTTGGTGCCATTCAGACTGAAAAGTCTGTGAAGTCCCAAACTCATCTAGCTGAGAAAATTCTTTTTGGGGGTGAAGTGTCCCCAGCTAGAGTGAGGGAAAATACTGACATAGGAAAAATCCAGCAACCCTGGGAAATGTTAGGTCCTTGATATCCTCTAGGATTTTCTCCATATCTAGTCTTTATTAATCCATCCCATAGCCAAAGAAGCTAAGTTTACTTATATTTGTGGATGTATTATGTGGCTGGCTCATGCTACCCTAGAGAAACCTGAACTGGAAGGGAAGGGAGCTAACATGCCAGGTGTTCTATGAATTATCTCTTTTGACCCTCACTCAGTCTTGGGAGATAAGGTATCATTAGATGCACTTTATTATTGTGGAAACTGAGGCTTTGGTCATTGACTGATTCCTCAACAGGTGGTGAGAGGCTTCTAGCCTAGGTCAGTCTTGCTCCAAAGTCTGCTCTTTACTCTGTCTTCCTGGGCATCTGGAATCCTTCTCCTCTTCAGTTTAAGCTTCAAAGACTGTTACCATTTTCCATTTACACATCCAGTCACCCAACTCATGTTCAAGAAAAACAACTTGAAAGGTATATTTTATTTCACAAAAAAATGTGACATGCAATACCCACCCCTCTAATAAACTATAAATGCTTGGATTACAGAGCAAAAAGAAAATCCAACTAGTCCTGATGAGACAAAAATTTGATTTCACAAAGCTGAAAAATCCGTTACAAAGTCTCTGTTGTATAAATATAGTCATTCTTATCTTTAAGAGAGTCAGACCAAAAAAAAGTTTTGTTGGCATAAGAAATCCCCTGGTCCTTGAATATACCACAGTCTTCATTTGTATTCCCAGCCAAATACAGGTGAATGACTACAGGATGAGAGTTATTTGTGTGCTCTAGGACTCTAGGTAACCAAATGGGATTTAAACATTTTATCCCCTGTGTTCACACTCCCTCTCCCAACAGTTTGAGCAAACCCCTATAGCCCTTGGTCAAGGGTTAAAGCCTTTCTCCCAGAGAAAATCTAACATGTATCAGTTCTAAAATGGATGCACAACTCTGTGAGTATATTAAAAGCTATTGAATTGTATGTTTTAAATGGATGAATTGTATGGTATATGAATTATATCTCAAAGCTGTATAAAGAAAATTTCAGGGCCGGCCCGTGGCTCACTCGGTAGAGTGCGGTGCTAATAACACCAAGGCCCCGGGTTCGGATCCCACATAGGGATGGCCGGTTCGCTCACTGGCTGAGCGTGGTGCTGACAACACCAAGTCAAGGGTTAAGATCCCCTTACCGGTCATCTTTTTAAAAAAAAAAAAAAAAAAAAAAAAATTTCTGACATGTCTAAGTTGCTAGGGAGTGATGGATGACCCTGACAGCATAACTCAGGAGTTCCTGACAGGTCACAGGAGAGACCTGTAGAAGTGAGCACAGTAAGGGGTAGTAAAAAGGAGATCCTTAAAGTATTGTGTCTAAATCAATGGAATTTGAGGTTGCTCTGGGGGCACTCAGTTTCAAGATGTCAGAATAAAGAAGCCAAAGGGGTATGTACTTTTTCCTACTGCTTTCAGGATAGTCTAAGGACCTTCTTTGGCCTTTGTCAGAAAAGAAAATCATTCAGCGGGAAGTCAGGTGCCAAGGTGTTGCTGAGTCTACAGAAGACTTTAGGCTGGAGCTACATATCACCATTTGTTGGGGGAAATTCCAATATGGCCACAGGTTCTGAGATCCTGCCTCCCATAAAAATAGCGAGAATTTGGATACTCAAAGAGAAGCTTCTAGAATTATTGACCCAGAGGGACTCCATGCCATCACCGATGCTATTGATGGCCAGAAGTCATGGCACAGCTCCTGTTCTGATTGACTCTTGTTGCCAGGACAGCAATGGCTAGTCAGATGAGCAAACCACTTTGTGGCAGACAGACCACTTAGAATTACCGTCTCCATTCTATACCTATCATATGGTCACCAAGTAATCACTGGAGAAAGAACAGAGGCACAAACCATGGGCAACTGGGGCTTGACAAAGGAATGGTCATTCTAGCCTGATAGGGAGGGAGGGGAAATTGCCAATGGCAGAAAGAAAAAGGTAATTTAAAGTCTTGCTCTGGTTTTTCCATTCTAGATACTTAAAATTCATTGATTATGGTTGGTGTAAAAATGGGAAAAAGGGGTACAGAGGACACCCAATCCACTCACCTTTCAAAAGGAATATTGCCAGAAATTGGAACCAGATGTCTTAATTTTTTTAGCACACAAAGGAAATGAGAACAGGAAAAAGGGAAGGATACGTCTTTTCAAGTATCCCAGTTTGGTGAACGCCTTGTTAAACTGCCCTAGCCTTCCCTCCTTGAAGACTGGTCTGATTCTGCAGCTGGAGTATGTGCCTGCAATTCAATTCCTTATTTAACCGGTCTGGAAGTTATTTACTCCATGGCTGAGTGGATGGGTTAAGCTTAGAAGCAGATATTATGGCCACCTCAGGTCCATGCTATTGTGGGCTGGATCCCCCAGTATGGCCCCATTAAAATCTCAGCCTCCTTGTGTTCTTTTAAATTAAGATACCCCGTGTTGTGATATGGCCCAAGACTCTAGGACCGGGGCACTCAAGGGTGGGGAATTTTCCTTACTTGTAGGGGTTTGCCATCTCTGTGGGTAAAAGCCAACAGAGGGTAAAGTTAGAACATCCGAGTTTGGGGGCTTACCTGGTTCTCTTTAGTGTCATAGGGAGATGGTGGGAGGTAAAAACAAAAACAAAAAAAATGAGGAGAATAGATCCACCAGGGCTTTAGGCATTTTCTCAATGCACTTTTTCCTTTGGCTTCAGTAAGAATATTTATCACTTACTTAAAAGAAGGGAATGAGGTACCTGGTTTAAAAAGCAAAACAAAGGGCCAGCCCGTGGCTCACTTGGGAGAGCGTGGTGCTGACAACACCAAGTCAAGGGTTAAGATCCCCTTACTGTTCATCTTTTAAAAACAAAACAAAACAAAAAACCCTTCCTTATTGCCTCTCTTTGTGCTTATCAAGCCTTTTCTCATCCAGGCCTTACTCGCCCTGCCCTCAGACCATCTAATATACTCAGTTTGAGCTGATTATCCAGGAGAAATTAATCCAGGCTCCATGAAGATTGTCCATCAGGGAACCCTGAGACCCTCCTCACCCAGCCTCTCTCCTAAAGAGATCATGAGCTAAGGGCACATGATAAGGAAAACTCCCAGATGTTTCTGCCCTCAAGTAAGAGGAAAGAGGAAGTAGTTTCTGTACTTAAGAAGAGAGAAATATTTTCATTCCAGAGCTATGAGAATTATGGGCAGACGAAGCTATGGCTCTGGCGGCTGGACCGTTTGGGGAAACAAGATGCAAGCAAGGGAATGTTATACAAAGCATGGGTGTATTTGGCATATTTGGGGCAAGCAGAAAGGAGGGTTTGGGTACTCTATTAAAAAAACAAAGATCTGAAATTCAAACTTCTTCTGTTAAGGCCACAGTGAAGAGATTTCCAGCCGTGGGTGTTCCAGGAGGCTGGCTCCCAAATCGCCACAGGCTCACAAGGTGATGTCCAAGGCGAGAAGGCAGGGGAGGCAGGGCGGTGCCTCTCACAGGTCCATGTCTGGGCCTCCTGAGGATGTCTTCAATGGCACTGAGTCAAATCCATCAGGAGTCCTCTGAAAGAGATGGTGACAGGAGCTGGCTGCTGCACAGGGGCAAGTTTGGGGGACAAAGGAACACTTATGGAATTCCTGTTTTCAGTGGCTTTGTGGAAACACAGAAATGAGATACCCTCTATTCTTCTTGCTCCCTGCAGCGTCAGTCAGAAAATAAGAAAAACCTTAAAAATCCCTTGCTTTGCATCTTTGCTAAATTCTAGAAGTCTCAGTATGCTCAAGGGTCCCAGGGTGAACTGTTCTATTGTTAAAAAACATCAAGGACTAAAGAGGCCAAGGGAGTCCCCCCGGCAGGTCAGCACAAAGGGAACAAGTTTTGGCAATCTGGACACCTAGCCGCCATCCTTTCTTCATCATCCCTCTGGTCCTCTCCTCCCTCTCACCACCCTCCCCACCCACACTTGTTTGGATGAAGTGGTTTAGGGCCATAGTCAGGGTGGGTGCTGCAGAGTGGGGCTGCAGAGGGCTGTAGCCCTGGAGGAGGGGCTTGGATGCTCTCTGCTGGCCCCACGCCCAGCGCCAGTGTTGTCTGTATTGCATTTATGAACTTCACACTCACTCACCACCACAGAGAGCCAACCCTCCCAGCTCAGAGTTGCTCAGTGCTGAACAGCTTAGACTTAGCTGTGACTCAGCCTCCATAGGATGGGGCCCAGATACCTGGGGGACAGCACCCTCCACTGGTCAAAGGAGAGCCTCACTTGTATCACAGTTGATCCTAGCGATCATTTCTTCCCCCCTCCCCCCCCCAAAAAAGTGGGGGAAGGGTGATCCTTACAATATGGATGGTTCAATACTCTTTTAAAACGCCCAAACAGTCCACCAACTGGTGTGCATGTTGGGAGAGAAGGAGCCTGGTCAAGAGCAACCTTGGGCCCCAGGGGAAAGAGTATTAGTGTGGAAATACAGAAGGCATGACTTTCAGGGTGGGAGAGTAGAATACCACGAAGAGTAGGGAGCAGAGTAGCAGTCCCTGAACAGTGCAGGGCCATTCAGTGTCCTAGAAGTGGTGTCTTCTCCAGTCCTCCAGGCTGACCTGAGTGCATTGGCCAGGCCTCCTACCTTGGAGGTAAATGATTTGATCTTCCCAAAGAGGGACCTCTTGCTGGCAAAGATGAGATCATCTTCCACATCCTCGCCTTCCATGATGGCACAACTGTCAGCTGCTGGCAGGTCGCAGTCCTTGAGGGTAGCATTCATCACCAGCTTGGAGTACTTGTACTCCAGTCTAGGAAACAGGAGGATGGGAAAGACAAGACACCGAAATGTAGGAATGAGGAGGAACGAGGGTGAGAGGTTGGGCTATAAAGAGATACTCCCATGCCATGGGTATGGAAACTGAAGAACAGCAAAATGGCATTAGGGCTGGGCATATAGAGAGAATCCTGGTTCCCAGTTCAGAGATCAGTTTCAGTGATCTCAAAGCTTAATAAAAATATCGAAACCTTGGGCCGGCCCGTGGCTCACTCGGTAGAGTGCGGTGCTGATAACACCAAGGCCGCGGGTTCGGATCCCATATAGGGATGGCCGGTTTGCTCACTGGCTGAGCGTGGTGCTGACAACACCAAGTCAAGGGTTGAGATCCCCTTACCGGTCATCTTTTAAAAAAAAAAAGAAATATCGAAACCATAAAGCCAATGTTTGTATTGCTAATAATTAATAACAAATTTAGGATATCTTTTTCTTTTGAGAATCTAACAGCCATTTATAGACTGCCACATGGTACCAACCCTGTTCAGAAGTTAGGATGATCAAGACATACACTGGATAAGTGGCTCAACAAGTCTCCAGCCAGAGTCACAGGGTCTGTGGCCAACTCCATTAATTTATACTCTCAGATGTTCTGTTTGCTCAATGATCTACTCCAGTCCATCCCCAAACTCTAATACCCCATCATGTACTTTTGATTCTTTTTCCAAAAGTAGCAGGTCAAGACGGTGAGCAGGATGGCAGTACAGGTGCCTGCAGAGATACCCACTTTCAGCCAGAAATCTATTGTTTTGCAGATGGTGACTCTCTGCTCAGGCAGGGAGATGCCACCGGAGCATAGCTTTGGTTCTCGCCACACGTAAGCAGTCTTCTGTTGGCAAGAAAAACAAGGAACTCAGATCTCACATTCCTTTCTCTCCTGGGAAGTCCCCATTCAGAGGGAAACTTACCTGCACCCCAGCCACACAGCTGCTGATGATAGCGTGGTAGTCAGCAACTGAGCAGAGTGGGCAAGCGGCCATGCTCTCCCACAGGAAGTGGAAGTTACAGCCATCACAGGTGCCATCGGAGCACGTGCTAGCAAAGCAAAAAGGAGACCTGAGCTCCCACTCACTGGGCCAGTGGGGAAGATCTGGTTGGAGGCCTCTGGTTGTCTCATAGCTTGCCTGATTCATCCTCTCCCTGCCCAGATTGTTAGCCCTACCAGGATCCTTCCAACTAGCTCTCAACACTGGTTTTGATTTTCAAGTTTCCTGATGATAAGAGGCCTTCCCAGCCTCTACTAGGCTCCCCACCCTCTGCCCATTTATGTTTCTGCTGACATCAGATGAGAGCTAATGTAGGGTGCCTGAGCTCTAGCATGGATGTTCTGTCAACCCCTGAGAGGCTCTTGTCTTCCCCATGGACATGTGACATTTTGCATTTTGATACAGCTTCCAGGGGTGAAGGGGGTTGGAGTTGATGTGGGATTCGGGAATGGACTTCCGATCATGGATATCTGTAAAGTTTACAATGGCAAGAACTTTACTATGAAGTTTACAACGGCAAGAACAGGGATTTTACACTCCCACACCACTGCTCAGTCAGCTTTGTTCCCCTGATCAGTTACTGTTTAGGAGCAGCATTCCCAAACTGTCTTCCTCAAGACACTAGTACCCATCAAGGTGTTAGTTGGTGATATGTGGGGGAAAAAAGAAGGAAGGTGGTATCCTGCGGTCATGTTAATTTGGAAATTCTTGATTTAGTGCACTCAGCTATGAAACTCAGAATTGTATCTTTTAGTTGCAAGAGATTCCTAGGACCCCTAAACCTTTACTAATTCTAATAACAGCCAGACACCACAAGAAGTCCTAAAGTCTCACTGTCTCATTTAATCCTCACACAACTCCTTTAGGGAACTTATTATGATGCCCATTTTACAGATAAGGAAAAAGAAACATAGAGAAGATAAGAAATGTATCCACGATAACATAGCTAGTAAGTGGAGAATCTGATTCAAATCTGGCTCTCAGCTCAAGTTGTTAGCTGTTGTGCTATGCAGCTGACACCATAATGGGAATGTGGAAGTAGTTTTGACTCTTCCTTCTGCCCCATTGAGGGTTTGGGGACATGACTGTGCCCCAAGAGCCCATTAATGGATTTCAAACTATTTTCTCTTTTTCAGTAATCTCTGGCTCTTGGGATGGAATGAGTCCAAGGAAAGGAGACTTTGGCCTTTGTTATACCCCTTTGTAAGGCTTACTGTGGCATCAGTATACTTCCAGGAACAGTTTTGAGTGGATTGCATCTGATGCGAATGGTGGTTGATCTCCCAGAACTGCAAGACTGGGTCACATCATTGGACCTGCAGAGAAAGCGAGCCCCCGTGGGGGGACAAGTCACCCAACCATGTTATTGGAGAGCCATTAAGTGAAGTCAACATAGAATAATTCCTTTGCTGGATAAGTCAGGACTTGGGCTCTAGCCTGACACACAAGGAGTGCATAGGCCTTGGTTTACATATGGAAAGAATGGGAATCAGGAGATCTAGTCAAGGGGAAACACACTGGTCTAGGAAAGGCATGGCTAGCATACACCGGAGCCTCCTTAGGCTGGAAGGGAGGTCTTCTGTAGATCAGCCAATGTTTCTCCCTGCCTCCAGGGCAGACTTGCCCTAGCAATACCCAAGAAGCTGGGATCATGGAACACCCAGCCTTTATCTATCATGACTGGGCAGATCTCCTAGACCTCAGACATGTTCTGGCTTTATAAGTAGTAGGTGGCTATGGAGGGAGGGATGCCACAGAAGTAGTGGAGGAGTCCTAGGTTTCACTTGCATTAACCTGGCTGCTCATCTTCACCTATAAAAGAAGATCACGTCCGGTATTCCCAAGGACTCCGGGTGGAAAAGTTCAGCTGGGGAGATGATTCCATCCAGAGTCATATCTGTTGTCACCCCTGCCAAATTAGAGCTCCTAATTAGTTCTCACTAACAGCATTAGCTGGCAACCACTTCAATTCTTTCAATACCTGACAACATCCAATCTTACTTCATCTCATCACATCCCAGAATGGCTCATTAATGGGTGAACCAAAAGTTTGTCAGAGGCCCCAAGGGCACTCGGAACACAGGATGGACTAGAAAAGAGAGGTCAGGAGGTTGGGCCCCTCATAGGGGCCTTTTACCTGCCAGCCTGGTAGCCTCACTCTCTCTTACACACACACGCATGCACATACACACTCAGACAAGGATGGAGCAGCTGTATTACTCACCAATAAGTCGATCGGCAAGGCTGACGGGCTGTGAGGACACCCCAGCCTTGTAGCCTGTCACCTCTGAGGGAATGATGACTGCCTGGCAGATGTAGGCTGTGATGGATTTGGAGAAACCTGACTCACCCTCAGGAATCCGGAGGTCAGTGACATTGTCGGTGCATGTGGACATTTTCTTACCCTGGTTGTGGGGATGATGATATGGGAGGAAGAAATGGGAAAAGGCGAATGAGCACAGAGGAATTCCTAACAGGGAACAGTTTTTTCACATCTAAAATTTCAGCCTTCCAATGTATGTTGTGGTGGAGTGATTAATCCCAGGTCTAATGACAAAACATTTAAATAATTTAAAAAAAAAAGAAAAAGAAAGAAAAGCTAAAAATAAAGCCTAGGTGTCCTAGGGTTTGGAACTCTGCCCCAAACACTGGGATCCCCAGTTTTTTTGTTTCTTTCTCCTTCAGTCTTTAACAATCCTCACTGTGTAGAAGTCTGGAAGATGGTGGGAATTGAGACTCTTTCCTTGAGCTTTTATAATAAAGGAAATATTGAGATATTGTTCCTTCAAGAATGTTAAATTTACAGAATATCAATATATAACTTGTTTGCTAATGTAAATCATTTGTTCAGCATTTTAAATTTAAGTTAACTAATTATAACATAACATTTTCAATGTTATAAGTTTTATTACAAATGGAGCTAAATCTCATGTCTCTTAGCTTTTTTCTAGATTGTAAGAAGTAGATGAAGAACTTGAGAACAGAAGGAAACCTTTACATTATAATATTTTGTTTTTGAACTGAGGGTCAATAGTGTGACAGTGTACAGTAAGGGTTTCTGAAAAGAATAAAGGAGCAAAGAAAAAAAAAAAAAGACACATTCTGCCCAAATTTCCCATCTTCACTCTTTCCCAACTCAGTAAATGAAACTTTCCCTACATCAGGCTTACTTTAATTATTTTCTTTTCCTGAGTTGTCACTACATGTTACATCTGGGGCTTCAGTTTAACCTCTTCAAAGACTTCTAAAAACAAGTAGAGTCCACCTATCTCTAATTTTTCATAGATTAGTTTATTTCTTGACAAGTTCTCTGTATAAACACACATAAACTTCTCTCCACACTGCAGAAGAGGGATAGAAGCTGTATGACGTAAAGGCCTTCCCACCACACATAGTCACAGTCCAAATGCTGATGATGCTGTTTATTATGTAACATCTAAAATGAACTTTCCAACCACTAATCATGGCTTGTTTGCAATTTAGTCAAATGCAGTAGCGGTGGGACTACCCTTTACATTTCTTTTTTTTTTTTTTTTCCTTTTTGTCTTTTTCCATGATCGGCAACGGATCGCAACCCTCAGTGTTGCACCCGTACCGGCCCGGGACCGGCAACGGGATCGCAACCCTCCGTGTTGCTCCCTGCACCTCGCTCAGCCAGTGAGTGGGAACCGGTCTGTATGTGGGATCCGAACCCTCGGCGGGAGCGCCGCCGCGCTTCCCAAGCGGCGCACTGTAGCAGTGCGCCACCGGGCCGGCCCATACCCTTTACATTTCTGCCTTTGAATTTTGGATCCAATTTTTTTTTTTTTGCAGCTGGCTGGTACAGGGACCCAAACCTTGACCTTGGTGTTATAACACCTCACTCTAATCAACTGAGCTAACTGGCCGGTCCTGGATCCAAAATATTTGCAGCAGCATGAAATGGCTGATGGTGACAGTCTTTCCTATTCTTAAAGTCTTTCATGTTACTTTTTTATTAAAATTTTTGTTCTGTTTCTTTTTTTCATTATTATTATTATTACTATTACTTTTTAATTTTTGGCAGCTGGCCAGTACAGAGATCAGAACACTTGACGTTGGTGTTCTCAACATGGTACTCTGACCAGCTGAGTTCACCGGACAGCCCTCGTTATTATTATTTTTAACTGACACATAATCATTGTACATATTTATGAGGTACAATGTGATATTTGGATACATGTATACAATGTGTACCGGTCAAATCACAACTCAAACATTTGCCATTTCTTTCATGTTACTTTTGCACTGTCAGCAAAGATACATGCAGATGAACTACAAACAGTTTATTTTATCCAGCCTGTAGAAAATGAGGGACAAATGCAGTGATTACTGAAGACTGCTTTTTAAAGGGGGTAGTGGGAACCTTCTTCCTGTATATTTTTTTATACAGTCACTTTGAGGGAATAAAAGTTGGGTGAGAGTAAATAAATACTTTATTTGAAACATTTTTATTTTCCTCAATGTTTATAATCCAGATGATTTAATTTTAGGGAGAATTATAATCATTTAAAAACCTTTTAACCCCCTTGATCCCCTGCTGCCTGAAGGTTTTCTAGCTTTCCTCCTGAGTCCGTCTCTGGCCTCTGACCCACTGGCTTCCCTTCCTCACTTCTCACACTGTCAATGTGCACACATTACCTGGTTTCCACACAGACTGAAGGTAAAGTGATGGAAATATCTCAGCCCTTTGGAAGTGAAGCTTGGCCCTCCTGCCAGAGTGACAGTGTTTGCCAAAGCTGAGAAGTTGTAGTCAAAAGTCCTTGCCGGAGTGATGTGTGAGAAGGTGCAGTCGTTGTAGCATAGAGAGTGGATCTGAGGGGGAGAGGGATCGGGTCAGACCGGCTGTTTGGACAGGGCCTTGAGGGGTGACAGTATTCTCCTGAGCCTGGTACAGCCCAAATGGGGTGAAAGAGGAGGAAGTAAGGATTGGGGGTGGTCATTAAAAAGAAGTGAAACAGGCACTAGTGGGATTTATGTACATCTTGCCATTCAATTATTAGCACGAAATTGATACGCAAACCCAAACCCGTCATTTTTCAGTAGGTTGTTTGGTCAATTCTATAGCCTTGTCCCTGTGCCTAAATTATAGTACCCTCTTGGGATAGCCCTTCTTACTTCCAAGCAGAAGACATGAGGTACTAACTAGAAGAAGGGTGTACAGGACAGCAGAAGAGAAACTACAAGTCTTGCCACCTACCCCATCGCCACATTTAAAACACACTGAACCCTGCTTCCTCTTTCTCAAGTTTTCTGTAGGAAATTAAACTCTGAAAGGAGCTTTACTTCCCATCAACCCATTCTTTGCTGTTTTAGGGTCCACATTCAGTGGCAGCCTCACACAACTGCCATTCTCTCCCATAGCAGCAGAGAGAGCTCCAGGGAAAAAGGTGTGGCGAAAGTCCAGGGTTCCCAAAAGCAGTTGCCAGTGGTCTGCAGAATCATTGCATTTACTGCACCGCCAAACTGAGCAATGTTCTCAGAGTATATAAATAATGCTTTACAGGTGTGTGTCTGTGTGGTTGTGATCAGTAAAATCACAAGTTCATTTAAAAGCACGAATGAATATCTAAGAACTTTTAGTCATATGTACTTTCTCAGGGGCCAAAAGTACATAGGGAAGCACAAAGAACAGTGTTTTTCCACTTTAGAAAGGAATCTTTATACCTGTAAAGCCGAGAAGTAAGTGGATAGAAGACAGCAATGCCAGTTAACCATATGTTCCAGCAAAGGTTGGGTTACCTTCCCAAAGAAGAGGAGGCAAATTCCCATGATAAACAGGCTGGACTGGACTAGGCTAAATTTTGAGCCACAGACCTCACTATTCCTTCCCTTCAGGTCTCTGCACAGAAGCCAAATAACCCTCTGAACCAGATGGTCAGCAATTTCCCTTACCCATCAACTGAAGATGAGACTTGTCCATGACTGAGTTCTGAACCCTGGGACTTAAACCCTACTGCTAAGAACTCACCATCCTCAGTCACAGCCTGGATGGGTGTTCTCCAGGGCTCCAACCTGGGAAGATGCTCGGGAGAGCACTTGGGTATCAGCCCCTCAGTAACCCCATCCAGGACCCAGCACCCTCTGAAGCCATCCAACCAGAAGGCCAGGTTTAGGATGCTGGGCAGACTGCTGGCACCTTATTGCTCTTGGTTCCTGGACCACAGGGCATGCAGGCCTGGACGCCATAAGGCTGGTGGGCTTTCAGGATTGTGTTCGGGGGACAGGAGTGGCAGATTCCTGAATCTCGGTCAATGTAGTAACCAGCAGGACAAGAGGTGCAGGAGGAGCCCGTGTCAGAGGCTTCTAGGGCACAAGGATGGCAGTAGGAGGCCACCCCATCCATGACATTGGTGATATTGATGGAGTAGATCTTGGCAACATCGTTGGTGTACTTTCTGCCCTGGAAACAAGGAAACAAGAGAGAGAGGTTGGAAGTCTTAGCAGCAACAATCGAGTCCTTTGGAAACAGCAAAGTACTTCTTAATCTTTTATCCTATGATACTTGAGTAAAATCTTAGAGGCAACCCGCTCTTCTTATTCACTTAACAGTGGCTCTTTATGTGCATTTCGTGTCATTTAAAAACAAGACTGAGGGCCGGCCCGGTGGCGCACTAGGTAGAGTGCGGCATTTGGGAGCGCAGTGGCGCTCCCACCGAGGGTTCGGATCCCATATAGAGACCGGTCCGCTCACTGGTTGAGTGTGGTGCTGGCGCGACACCGAGGGTTGCAATCCCGTTGCCGGTCGCGGTACGGGCGCGACACTGAGGGTTGCGATCCCGTTACCGGTTACGAAAGAAGACAAAAAAGAAAAAAAAAAACAAAAAAAACAAGACTGAACCATTTTAAACAATGTATAAAAATATTAAGTATCATTAGGCAAATATGAAGTAGATACTGTTATATGAAAAAAACACGTGTTTTCCTTGTAAAAGTAAAAATATATATTTGTACAGAAATAAAGACTATATAGGAGATATTCCAGATGTTGACTGGGGTATTTCTGGGTATAAGGATTATGGCTCATTTTATTCTTTTTTGTTCATTTCTATTTTCTTTCTTTCTTTTTTTTTTTTTTAAAGATGACCGGTAAGGGGATCTCAACCCTTGGCTTGGTGTTGTCAGCACCATGCTCAGCCAGTGAGCAAACCGGCCATCCCTATATAGGACCCGAACCCGTGGCCTTGGTGTTATCAGCACCACACTCTCCTGAGTGAGCCACAGGCTGGCCTTCATTTCTATTTTCTAAGTTTCGTTCAATGAACATGTATTACTGAGTTAAAAAAAATAAAACACAGGGGCCAGCCCGTGGCTCACTCGGGAGAGTACGGTGCTGATAACACCAAGGCCACGGGTTCGGATCCCACATAGGGATGGCTGGTTTGCTCACTGGGTGAGCGTGGTGCTGACAACACCAAGTCAAGGGTTAAGATCCCCTTACCGGTCATCTTTTAAAAAAAAAAAGAAAAGAAAACACAGAGTTCTTGTAATTAAAAACTACAAAAGGTCTGGCACCACACATGTCCTCAGGGCAGGGACTGCAAAGAGGGACAGGCTATTTATTTATTTATTTATTTATTTATTATTTATTTATTTTTTTTAAAAAGATGACCGGTAAGGGGATCTTAACCCTTGGCTTGGTGTTGTCAGCACCACGCTCACCCAGTGAGCGAACCGGCCATCCCTATATGGGATCCGAACCCGGGGCCTTGGTGTTATCAGCACCGCACTCTCCCGAGTGAGCCACGGGCCGGCCCAGGACAGGCTATTTAAGGAGCTTATGGTGTCATCTTCCCTGGAAGTCATTTGGACAAGGCTAGATGATCCTTAGAGGGCTGGGTTAGGCAGTTCTCTGTTTGACTCGTTAAGATCCTTTTAACCCTTGCATTCCAAACCTCAGACTCATACTTAAGCTAATGCTAGGTGTTCTCCTGGGTTCAAAGGGTCTCTCCTAGGAGCTGGCGGTCTGAGGAAGGGGAGGAACTTACTGCCTCATGAAAAGTGGTCCTCTGGAAGGCCCAGGTGAAACTCATGGTAGCATTCTCCTCAATGGTGTAGGTATAGGACTGTTTGCCTTTCGAACCTTTCCACGTCTCCACGGGAGTATTGGCCCTAGAATTCACGCCCTGAATGCAGGACAGACAAGTGAAGAAGGCTGGAGGGGCTTCCTGCTGCCACCCTGGGAGCCATCAGAGTTGGTCCGACCCACATTAAACTGTGAAGTACCTGACGGTAAGTCCAGGCCCTTCCTCTGTGGAATCACTGCAAGTAGGGTGTCAGTTACATTGACACATCAATGGCACAGATGGAGCCAACCCTCCCCTGGAAGCCTCATAGTGGACAAAGAAAGGAAAACGTACCACCATGAAGTAGAGCTCACAGTTCACAGAACAGATGGTCTCAAAGACAAATGTGATCCTGGCCACCTCTTTATTCTCTGTGTCTGCTATCACTGACTGTGGAGGTCTGTGGAGGCAGAAATTAAGAGTCAGTTCCAGAGGCCAGGTGGTGCTTATTGAGGAGCCCAGACAGCATCAAAGGGTCTGCTGGGGGACAGGATTAGGTTCTGAGTACATTAAAAAGAGTGTGGACTAAGTCCAATTCTGCCCGCCTAGCTATGTGACCTTGACCTAGCCAAACCGTACTTTCTTCATCTGCAAAATGGAGGTGATAATATCTTTCTCATCTACCTCCCCTCACTGTGGTGAGATCCAAGGCATAGCAGGTGTGGAAGTGCTTTATAAAATGCTGTTTAGCCTCACTCACAGAGTGTGGGCTGCAGACCAGCAGCATAACAATCTCTGGGAGTTTATTAGAATTGCAGAACCTCAGGACCCAGAATCTGCATGTTAACATGATTCCCAGGTGATTGGTATGCACATTAAAGTTTGGGAAGCACCACTATGGTGAGATGTACATTGTCTGCATTTACTCAGCAGCTCACTCTCCAGCATCGTGGGAACTTTGCTTGGGTTGAATAAGCAGAATTTGTAGTGTCTTCAGCAAAGTTCTCAGGCTGGTCCTACTTTTGGGAGAGAGAGGGCAATGCCCAAATGGGCCAGGGTGGGGGAAGCACCTTACTATGGTAATCAGATTTGCAAATGAAAAAGTACTTTTGGGAATATTACTACAAAAAAGCTTTAAAAGTTTGCTTGCCTTGCATACAAAGGACCTCTCTGGTCAGCTCTGAGTAATGAGTGTTAAGGGAACAGAAACCAGTATCTTTCGAGCAACTGCCATGGACTGAGCACCATCCTAGGGATGGAGGGCAGGGACCTCACAGGAGAGGTTGGAGGAGTCAAATGGGCAGTAGGGAAGCCCAGTCAGTGGACCCTCCTCATTTTAAAGAACATATAGGCAAAAGAGTTCACTTTGGCTTTGGAAATCAATTTATGGCTTTTCTTTTGGCTTAAGCCATTTGCCTGAATTCTGAGGACGTCCACTTCCCAGCTCTTCTCTACACAGCTGTGCTAACCAATGGGCTGGAAGAATCATCTGAACCTGAGTGAGTCCTCAATCACAGACTGGTTTTGTAGAAAAGGAGCCTGCAGCCTGTAAGAGGCAAAGTGACTTTCCCAAGTTCACAAAGCCAGTTAGTGGCAAAGTTCAAGTGCCCTGCCTTCCAGTCTAGTGCTCTTTCCAGCATACCACATGCCTGTGTGTGTGTGTGTGTGTGTGTGTGTGTGTGTGTGTGTGTAGTGGCAATTGCTTGTTCTAGATCTTCTTGGGATATGGGGACAAATATGACAATAAGAACAATCCCTTCCAATCTTCTTTTTTTTTTTTTTTTAAAAGATGACCGGTAAGGGGATCTTAACCCTTGACTTGGTGTTGTCAGCACCACGCTCACCCAGTGAGCGAACCGGCCATCCCTATATGGGATCCGAACCCGTGGCCTTGGTGTTATCAGCACCACACTCTCCCAAGTGAGCCACCGGGCCGGCCCACCTTCCAATCTTCTTATAAGGATGAACTGTCTATGGGCACTTCTGGCCCTATTTTTTGTAAAGTTTTTTTCCTTTTAAAAAAATCTTATCTGAAGCTGTGAGGAGGAAGAATTCGAGTAGCATGTGGCCAGTGGATGGGAGAAGGGAGATGGGGTGAGAGAGCAGTAGGTGGAAAGCACAAGCAGCAACTGTGAAAATGTGTTAGTGTTCAGGGTAACTTGGTCAGACCATGACTGTGTGCTCCTCTGTTCTGAACTGATACTTTAAAAGAAATGAAATTCAACTCCAGAAGCCCCCTTCTCCACAACCTTCCAAAGCGTGTGGGACTTGGATGTGGCCCAGCTGGCTTGGGCCTCTCCTTGGCTTTGTATTCCTCACCTAAATCCTGGCACAGCTAGAGTGAGAATCATGAAGTCATTGTCTGAGTCTCCAACAGCTGTGTAGATGTGGTCACCAGCCACCTCCCAGCCTGGAAAAGGAGAGGGGAGAGTTAGTTAGTGCCTCTGTGTTCTTGAGGGCCGGCCAAGTGTGTGCCCAGACAGCACTCTGGAGGGAAGATATGGCACCATCCTTTGAGGCGTCCAGAATGACCATTGAACATGAACTGTGTTACTTATCCCGCTACTTTGGTCAAAGCCTCTGAAGCTCTCAGAGCAAGATTTTTGGGGTGTGTGCACGTTGTTCCTAGCTCTTTTTCTTCATTTGAAACTAATGTGTCCATAAGGAGTGTGACTCTCAAGGGAATGAATGACATAATTTGCTACTTTTTCTCAGACATCAGTATTGTAAAGAAATGTGAAGTTGGAAGAAGTCTTGTGAGAATGCAGGGAGCGGGCAGCTCGTTGTGAAGAGAGAGATAGTTACCTGTCATGCTCTTGTACTCAAAGTTGATCCCACTGAGAACTGTCGTTTCCATGTTTGTGGGCAGCGTGTTCCACCATTTGTACTCAAATCCCAAGATAGGTTCAGTCCCAGCTGGGCAGTGGGTACAATCTGGGGGAACCACAAGATCCATGCATTCAACCGGAAGGCTGCAGCCACCCTGACTAGAGCTGCTGCCACACAGACAAGTGGCAACAGTATTGGCAGCCAAACAAGGGTGGCTGCTGAGCCCAGTTGCACAAAGTAATATCAAGCTCACTCAAAAACATTCTGATGATGTATTTAACAAACTCAAGATATAAACACTGACCCTTCATTCCAACCATCCCGACTTGCCCACCAAAATTTTCATTTCAACTGTATCTTCCAGTCTGATACACGTAGTTCATATTATTGTCACATTATTGTTTAGTGCATTCACATTAAGAGGTATACAAATCCCCAAACTCCTTTTTTGCAGCATGGCTTATAAGTTCTGGTTGTGCTGAGCTGGTCATCCCAGCCCCCCAAACCTTTGAGGGAGCATCCCTGCCACACGCCAGAAGGCTCATTTGTGAGGATTGGGTACCTTCAGGCCTGAGTCACATTCACAGCTGGAATGAGGAGGAAGGAAGGTAGTTCTCAAGTCTGACTCTGACCTATAGACAACGGCCGACCCTGACCTCTCTTCCCCTGAAGTTAGCCCTCAGAGGTGACCTGGTCCTTACTGCCTCCGTTGGAAGGGCAGAGTCACCCTCAGCTGGCCACTTTGAGTACCCTGGTGGCCCACCCACACAGTTGCTGTGGAGATGGGTGTGATGCAGGGAATAGGGGGGTGAAGAGGTTACCGGAGCCGTTGGAGTAAGAGCCGTAAGGGCAGGGCTCACAGGTGCTGCTGTTGGTTTTGAAGAAGCCTGGATTGCAGGGTGGGCAGCGAGTCTTCGTGCCAGAGGCAGGCAGCTTCACTGCCCCCTTGAGGTCCTCACCACAGATTTTCGGCTTGGCCCATTTGTACATGAGCTGCGTCTGCAGAAATGGATTAAGCACGGCTCAGCCCATTTGCGCTTTAGCACCTATTTAGGACTCTAACTTGAGGATGGGCATGGGGGTGGCAATGGATTCTGGCCAGAATGAGCTCCACCAGGGTGGGGTACTTTGTTTTGGTCACTGATGTATCCCAAGCACCTAGCCCGGTGCCTGACATGTGGTTGTGCTCAGTAGCAATCTAGACCAATTGTCTTCAGGGAAAGCTCTGATCCCACTGTAGAATCTTATTACTACCAAGGTCTTAAGAAAAGCAGTTAGTGAAAATCCCAGAACACAAAAAGGCATGGAGTGGAGGTGGCTTACTTAACCCCTGTGGGTGACTGAGATGACCCAATTTGTTTTCCTAGTGGTGCATTTTTTGCTCTTTCATTTATCCAGTAAACATTTGTAGAAAGCCTAATACTTCTATGTGCTAGTGTCTCAGAGATGAATGAGACATGGCCCCTGCATTGGGAGCAGAGAGGGGATGACCTGCAGGAGACCCCTGGTGAGTCAGGGGTGAAGTCGGGCAGTTCCATTCTTCCCGTATGGCCTTCAGATCAAGTCAGAGACAAAAAGGCACACTTATGGATTGCACTGAAGGGATGATGAAAACGCTTTCTGTCACATGCCATACCTGAGTTAATAAAATTATAGGAGGCCATTGTTTTGGACTAAATTCCTGCGCTAAGCCCCAACAGACAGACTAAAAACCAAAAATGAAGTCACCCCTGCTAAATTTCCAGTCACCAAAACCAAACTAAGTAATTGACTAACCTTCTCAGAAATTAGGAGAGAGGTAGCCAATTTCCCTAACAGGCCAGTTTGAATCTTCAGCAGGTATAATAATGAAGTTCCCACTGTTTTAATCCTTACACAGAAAAGATAGCCTGAAGTAATTTGATGTTAATTAATCAGTTATTTTTCTATTGCTCTGTCTTCCTGTCCCCACCTTACAAGAAAAGTAACTTTGAAATGACCTATCTGCTTTTCTTTTTCGTTTCTGCTTTCTTCAGCCTTTTTCTGTGGATAAAATCAGCCTCCTTTGCTCAGCTCATTGGAACACATATTTTATTTTATGGGATAACGTGCTGCCTGATTCTAGAATCACTGTAAAGTCAATTAAGATCTTTAACCTAAATTCGTTTTAATTTTGTTATTTGACACATGAAAAGATGGATGAATAAGACCTCTGTCCATTTTATCCAGGGAAAGACATGACAAGGTCTCAAGGAGGGACCCAAGCTGCCTCCACTAATGGTGATCCCTAGGGCTCCTCCTCCCCCTACTCCTCTTGGCCCTCCTCCCTGTGAGGAGCCCAAGCAAGGGAGAGTGGGGCAGAAGGAAGCAAAGACAGCCACATTCAGACACATTATGCCTAGGAGAAGGTAATCAGGATTACTTGTCCCCTTTCTATCAGTAGGTCAACTGAGACCAAGAAAATGAAAATAATTTTTAAAAGGTCCTACAGAACACCTGACACTAGAAAACTGAGTCTAAGGTGCAACTGACAAGACATGAGCCACTTCTCTTGGCTGCTGTGGAAGGGAATGATGCTCCAAAAAGTTGGGGAGGGTGTAAGAGATGATTATGAAAACAATCACTGTTAAGGACCAGCCTTTATCACATGCTTACTTAATTAGCAAAGGGAGAATTCAGTCTGCTGTCTAGCCAGCAAACATTTATGCATCCTAATACCCAAGCATTATGCTTAGTGCTGAGTGCAGAATCCCCAACTCCTAATTCCATCTCCTTGAGAGACTCTGGTTAGGGATACAGACTATTCATCCAGAATGTCTAATCGAAGACAGATCCCTCCGCGTGTGCCCCTGAGCCCATCCCTGTCCACTCACCATTGTTCCTCGAACTCGCCAGGCACACCTGCCTCCTCTACCCTCACTGTGCCCTCTGCCCGGAAAGCTCCATGGCCCCTCCTTCATTACATTCAGGTCTCTGCTCAAATGTCACCTCCTGAGACAGGCTGTCCCTATCCTTTGTAAACTAGCATCCCCACCCTCTATCATTCTCTCTCTCCTCATCCCGCTTTATTTATTTATTTTCTTCCTACCACTTATTACCATTTGATATATTATACACCTATTTGCGTCCACCTGTTGACTCCCTCTTCCCTCTCAGTTTTATTAACTGATGTGTCCCTAGTGCCTAGCACTGTGCCTGGCCCATAGTAGCTGTTCAATAAATATTTGTTTTCCATTTCAGTTGTTATTTTTTATTTTTTTGCTCACTTGTCTGAAGCAGTGACAGGATCATAGAATGTGAATTTTGAACAGATCTGAAAGGTTATTGAGTTCAACTCCACAGAGGTGAGTAATGTGCCCATAATCATTCAAATGGCTAAAGGAAGAGTAAACAAGAAACTGTGAGTCCTATTCCCAGTGCCTTTAAAAAAATTTTTTTTAATTGACACGTAATAATTGTAAGTATTTATGAAGTACCATGTGATGTTTAGTATACATGTATACATTGTGTAATGGTTAAATTGGGTTAATTAACATATCCATTGCCTCAAACATTTATCATTTGTGTTGGAATGTTCAAAATCCTCTCTTCTAGCTAATTGAAAGTATACAATAAATTGTATTTAATTATAGTCACCATAAAGTGCTGTAGAACTCTAGATCTTATTCCTCCTATCTAGCTGTAATCTTCTATCTGTTGACCAACTTCTCACTATCCTTCCCCTCCCTCCTATCCTTCCCAGACTCTGGTAACCTCAATAAATGCTTGTTGCCTGTTGCAATGAACAAATGGCCTCCTGTAGAGGCCTTCTCTGCCCACCCCTCAGTCCTGGTCGCTCCTCCTCAGAGCTCCCCCAGGGCCCTGCACATCCCCCTGGCTGCCTTGATCAGGCTGGTCTTTCTCCTCTCTTGCAGCCTCCCACACAGGACTGTGAGCTCCCTGGGGACGGGAGCTGACTCAGTCACCTCTGACTCCCTAGCCTGCAGCTCAAATGCCTGGCACGTCAGTTAGCCCTCAAAAGGTGCTTCTTGAAAATGCAAGTTAAAAAAATTGGAATGCGGGCCGGTCCGTGGCTCACTCGGTAGAGTGCGGTGCTGATAACACCAAGGCCACGGGTTCGGATCCCATATAGGGATGGCCGGTTTGCTCACTGGCTGAGCGTGGTGCTGACAACACCAAGTCAAGGGTTAAGATCCCCTTACCGGTCATCTTTTAAAAAAAAAAAAAAAAAATTGGAATGCTGTACCAGAAAGCAGGAAATACTTGGGGTGCTAGGTCATGGCACTTTTCCTTCAAACGTACTTTTCTATGAGTTTTCACAATCATTTGAACTAAAACATTTGTATTAAACTTTAAAAATAATAATGCTTGAATAAACATACTGCCTTTCAAAAAAAAAAAAAAAAAAAAAAAAAAAGGTGCTTCTTGACTCAAAGGCATGCAGACTACAACAGGAAAGTCTTTTTATGATGCAGAAAGCTTGGGGGTAAGAGAAACAGCAGCATCTGAATGAATCAGGCCATTCTCCAGAAAGCCAGGAAGTAGGAATCAATTCCCCTGGCCAACCCACAAAAGCAGCACCAAGAGGACAAGTCTGATGAGCTCCATGAAGAAGTAAGAGTACATGGACAAGCAGGTATTGCCCAGAGGGGCTAAGAAGATGGAAAAAACCATGCAAAGAAAATGGAATGGTTTTGTGAAACAGAGCATAGGTGAATAAGCAGTGAAACAAATGCCGCAAACAGTTTCTGACTTGAAAATGAAAGCCATCTTGTTTTGCATTCTCCCCCACCACTAGACCCAGGGTTACCGTGAAGGTCTGCAGAGTTTTATCTGGTGCCAGCTTCCCTGACCGCTGAAACTCCAAATAGTGGTAAAGCCCAGGGAGTGGGAGACAGTGTATCTGGGGCAAAGGAGCTCCATGACTGTGCTACCCACCTCTCCGTTGGCATCACAGGCCGTGTGTGTGTAGAAATAATCTTTGTCTGTGCAGGCTGGGCGCACTTTGCAAGAGGAAGATCCTTTTTCTAAATTGCCAATGCAAGAAAAAAAAAATTGAAGTTACATAAGAAAGCAAAGCTCTCGGCCACTTGCTCATGACTGTGTGATGCCCAAGCCCCTGGGACACATCACCACACAGATACTGCCACAAGTAGAAGATCCTGCACACCCACCCTTCCCTTTGCCTCAATCGTGTCATTTCCAGTCCCCAAAGCCTGCTCAGATATCCCTTTGCTCCTCTCCCGGTGCTGATGAGGAAACATTGGCCCCACATGGTTGGTTCAGGACGTGGAGATGTAGCCTAGCCAAAGGACCAGCGAGGAGGGGTGCAGCTGGAAATAGCATCTTGCAGGTTACCCACCACCAGCCTAAGTTCACTGAAACCCGACGTCTGCCAGGTGCCTTAGGATCCTGACTGAGGGTGTGATTTTCTGTTCCTGAATGGTTGAAGTAAAACATCGAAAGCTTGGGGGCATTGCTTTCACACTCTTTTTCCAAGCCTTTCTCTGAACTTTTTCTTAATATATGCCTAGAAATCTCCCCTTCTACATGCAACCATACTACACAAATAAAGTTGTAATTTCCTCGGGCTCCACTTGAGACACAAGGTTCTTTCCACTTTACGCAACCCAAGCATCCCAGCACTATTCTTTAACCCTTGACCTGCACCTAATGAAAGGTGTTAACTATCTGTTTTATCCTCCTCTTGTGTGTTCTCCTTATGTCATGTTAGTTCTGCTTTAACCCTAGGAACTACTGGATAGCAAGTACTATTTTAATGAATCCCTCTATACAGCAAAGGATTTCACCAGTTTTGAATTCAGAAACCCTTTTGAGAAATTGAAATAAAGGTCTGTATCCCTCTATCCAGAAAAATACACATAATTCAAGCAAATAAAAATTTTTAAAAATTTCCAGGGAATTTCCTTCTCCTGAATAAAGACCACTGCTGTATAGGGTACACATTACAATACTACTACCACTGCCACCACTATTTCTAAGATGACTACTGTGTCACCTGGGGGAAAGCATTTCATAATATGCATATTACTTGACAGGCAGTATGGTGTAGTAGAATGAAAATTTTAAGCTAGACAGATCTGAGTTTAGATCCTGCTTCATTATTTTGTAGCTGTTTCACTTCAGGCAAGTTACTTAACCTCTCTGAGCCTTAACTCTCTCATCTGTAGAGCAGGAATTATAATAGCTACCTTGCTGGAGCCAGCACTGGCACATTGTGAATATTTAGCAAATATTCACTAAAAGGCAGTAACTATTATTACCTGCATGTTTGGGAATTATTTTTAGGGATTGTTCCAGGAGGTTTCATAAGGATTAAAAGTCTCTTTCCTTACCTTCCAGCTAAGGGCTTATTTCTCAACGGATCCCTTCTTCTCAAAGCATCAAATGAGTTCCTAGATCGGAGACTCTCCTGATTACAGCCCTGCTGGCCTGCACTGGGGAGTTCCCTCAGCCACACATTTCCGTACCTATCTGTCCCAGTTTTATTAGGCTAGGCAAGAGGGAATGACTGGCTGAGCGACAGCTGGGGTCTTCTCAGCTCATTTACTTGGTTAACAAGCAGAAGGCCCAATTCAACACAGAGGGATCTAGGGATTCCTGCTTTTGACTGACTTAGCCAGGAGAAATTTGGGGGGAGATGCTGAAAATGTGCCAGTTCCCAGGACCTTGTGTATTGGGTCTAGCAGAGTACAACTTATGAGTCAGACGATGCATTCTGCTCAAAGACTTTTCTCTGCTTGTCAAGTATTTGCTTAGCCTGACATCCTAGAACTCCAAGCTTTAGCAAAATAGTCCAGCTGTTTACACATTGACCACTTTTAAAGTGGTTTTAATAAATTATTAATCCAAGTGCTGAGACAGACCTCACCTTCCTAAAGGTGTTTAAGTTGGGTACTAGCCAAGTTTGAAAGATTGGCCTAGATGTTTGCTTGAGGGCATGAAAAGTGATTTGAGCAGGATTGGCCTTGGGCAAAGCTATAAGAAGGTAAAGTTTATCTCAGGCCCTAACTCCTCTTTTTGCCCCTTCCTCCTCCTTTCAGTATCTTCTCTCCTCCTTCAGGAGTGCAATGTTCTCATCTTATCACAGGAAAACATTTCCCCTGAGGATTTAAGTACCTAATAAACATAAGGACCAGCTCAGATACCAGCTCAAACTCTTGGCAAACCCCTTAACCTCTTGAAGCTTCTCTTTATTTATTTGTGAATGGAGAAATCACTCCCGCCTTATGCTGCCAGGAATAAATGAGTTAATGGTCTGTCAGTTGTAAAGTACTATACAAGTGACTTCTTATAACCTATACCAAGAGTATTTTCATTTTAAAAGAGGAGTGTCAGGACAGGACTTAATGTAAATGAATTAATAAAATTAGTGCTTGCTATATGCCAGGCCCCTTTCTAAATCCTTTATCTCCATTAATCAATACTTACAATAACACTATGAGGTAGGTATGATTAGATTATTCCCATTTTATAGATGAAGAAGGGCCGGCCCGTGGCTCACTCGGTAGAGTGCGGTGCTGATAACACCAAGGCCACGGGTTCGGATCCCACATAGGGATGGCCGGTTGGCTCACTGGCTGAGCGTGGTGCTGACAACACCAAGTCAAGGGTTAAGATCCCCTTACCAGTCATCTTTAAAAAAAAAAAAAATAGATGAAGAAACTGAGGCACAGACAAGTACCTTGCCCAAGGTGGCACAGCTAGTAAGTGGTGAAGCCTTAGTAATTTAGTTTGGGAGTCCATGCTCTTAAACTCCATGAGCTAACTGGCCAGCCCCACTTCCCTTCAGCACCACGTGGAGTTACTGCACTTAGGTGTTTATGTAACCAGGTTTCCACTTTTCAACATAAGCTGGAGGGTAGGTACCAGCTCTAACCCTAGCACCAACCCCAGCCCTTGGCACCTGGCAGGCACTCAGAATGTATTTGTAAGTACATGGGTATTCTGTCACTTCCTTCATGCACATTCCATCATAGTCTCTCATCAGACTCTCTCTGCATTTTCCCAGCCTCCCACTGACCACAGCTGTATTTTGAAAGAGTCAAGTCTCAAAGAATGTGACTCTCTTTTTATCCCAAGCGGGTGAGATGGTCAACAAGTTGACTGCGTTCTTCATAGTAAAAACTCATTTCTTAAAGGGGCAGTTGAGAAATCAGCAGCTGAAGGAGAAAAGACTCCAAGAATTCAGACTCCCAACCTAACACTTTCATAACAGCTCTCTGAATAAAAATAAGTTTACACAGAGTTGATCAAAACACACCTAGGCAGTTTTTCTAGAACCAACTTGTCACTCAAACTCTTGGACAACTGTTGTGCTAATCGGGGAGCCGGAGACTTAGACTCACAAAGGCTCCTATTGATAGAGGCAGAGCAGAGAAAAAGGAATAAGAAAGTCAAGTGGAAAAACAGGAATTTAGAATTACAGATAAAAACTTCCTTCAAGATTTAAACGTTCCTGTTCTGGCTGAAAAATACACTCATTTGGCAAGATCTGTATAGACAAATAGGACTTTAGTTTTAGAACTAGTGTGGAAATAAGCAATCCACAAGGTCAATGACAGGCCTTGGCTGAGCAAACATACTATAACACCTGCGTGAAGTGTGGGTATGTCTATGTAGGGATATGGGAGCCTACTTAAGGGAGAGCCTGTGCTGGGTTTGTATATGGTTCTGTGTAAGAAAGGAAAAATAGAACAGTCATGAATGTTTCCAGGGGAAAAGAGGGGATTCTTTCTCTCTTCTTGTTTGTTGCAGAACCTGTCCTGGAGATTGGCCTCCATGGAGATTGGACTGCCTGTGCAGAAGGCCCTCTGGAGGCACTGTCCATCTTATACCAGAGACTTCATTCCCATGAGACCCCCTCAAATGATCAGGTCCTGTTTCTCAAGCTGGGATGCTTTAGGAAGCTATCCAGGAACTGTAAAAGTAGGCTGCTTCCACCTGTTCCCTAACATTCCCTTTGAGCAGTTGTTTTCAAACTGTGTTCCAAGGAACCCTAGATTTCCAGAAAAATGGATGCTTAGGCTGATAAAAGCTTGTAACTTCCACCTTTAGCCCTTGCTATCAAAATGGTGGTGCTCATCAATACAGCCTCATGGTTCTTACAGATTAACTTTGATAATAATTGTTATAAATTAGAATGCACAAATGTATACCTCTTTTATCTGCTGTATCTGTTTTTTATAATTATAATCCTACATAAGGTTTCATTTAAAAAAAAAGATTTCACTGCATTAAAAAAAAAAAAAAAGATTGCAACCTTTCCTTGGCTTTCCTAATCCCTCTAACTCTGAGCTGCTTTTTCTATTTGCCACAGCACCATAGCACTTTTTACCATCTAACATACTATAGAATTTATTATGTATGTATAATTTATTTCTTATAGTTATTGTTTATTGTCTGTCTTCCCTCTGCTGGAATGTATACTCCATAAAGACAGGGACTTTTGTCTGTTTTGTTCACTGATGTATTCCAAGCACCTAGAATAGGGCCTGGCAGATAGGAGAGGTCCAACAAATATTTATTGAATGATTTCATTTTCATTTCCAGAGCAATTGGTGGAGATATGGATTGGCCAGGATCTTCTAGGGTTCAGAAAGGAAGGATATAAGAATGATCATCCTTAGCTTGGGCGGAAGAACGGCTCTACTTCCTGGCTTCTCCCTGTGTGTTGGTTGGTACCCCCTACCCCAAACGCTTCCCACCCTCAGAAACATCACCTGAGTATTTGTCAGGGTCACACTGGTGGCAAGAAGTTTCTCCTTTATTTGAGTAAGTGTTGGCTGGGCAAAGTTCACAGGAAGAGGAGCCCTGCTTGGCTGCATAGGTGCCGGGTTTGCAGGGGAAGCATTCTGACGTGTAGGCCACCCCTAGGGAGGAAGAACAGCATAGAAAAGCAAGGATTGAGCCCGGAGACTGAGCCCCTGGGGGCTGACTCCCCCATCCCGGCAAAGTCAAGAGGCCAGGAAGTCAGTAACAGACCCCAGATCCAACCCTGCTCTCCGTACCTGTTATGGCGATGTTTCTCACCAGCACAGGCTTAGAAACTTTGGACCACACCGAGAAGGCTGTGGTTCTCCAATAGAGGACATTGTTGCCTCGATTTAGCTCGACCTAAAATCCACAACAGGAGGTATTAGTTCATCACAGAGACAGATATTGCTAACCTGTCAGTTCAGCCTCCTTCTGGGATTCCCCCTTTTCCAGACTGCATGGCAGTGCCTATTCCGTCCCTCTCCCTCCACTTCCTCAGCTTTGCCCTTCCTCCCATCTTAGCTTAGCTTCTTTCTCTTTCTAAGCCTCCTGCTACAACCCTCCCATGTCCTCTGCCATTGCTCCATCAATCACATATGCCATGAGCATCTCTTATGTTGACACTGACAAAGGTACCTGAAAGTACTGAAAATAGGGTGACTGGCATTCTCTGCTTTTATAGACAACAGCCCCTACCCACAGAAAACCCAGCCTTAAAGCTGGAAAGCTGCTGGTCCTTGGGGTCAAGCCATAGGAACAAGTCAGCCCATGCCATGTTACATCTACTCAGCAGGAGAGGACACTGGAGGGACAGAAGGGTGGTAGCTCAGACTGGGAGGAAGCACTGTCAGAGGAAAGGCCCTGGGTCCCTTTTCTGGGAGCTCTAGGAGAAGGCAGCTGTGATACTCACACTGTGTAATTCCCATCCTTTCTCTGTGGTTTTCATCCACCTTGAGTCATCAGCATTGGGCTGGCACTGGTCATTCTGAACCTGAGGCAGCAGGAATTGGGATCAGAGTCTCAGCTTTCTAGGAAATGAGTGCCTTGCCCCATGCTGCACCAGCGCTCCAGAGGGCCCTTCTTATGGGAGAAGAGTGAGAAGAGTTGCCAATTTCCTTTAGAGACTGAGCTCAGAACACATGAGTGTTGAAGCAGGTGGGAGCTAGTTGCACAACACAAAATGTCTGAGCATTGACACCAAAGAAATAACTTGTAACTCACATATGCTGTTTTCGTGTCTGGGCAGGGCAAAACACCCACAAAGCTCCCAGACTCTATTCTTTCCCCTCAGGTCCTTTGACTTTTGCCTTTACTCCTCACCTCTTAAGGCCTCAGCTCATTTTCTTCTCTTCTCTTTTCTTTTTTTTACTGACCGGTAACAGGATCGCATCCCTCAGTGTCGCGCCTGTACCGGGGACCGGCAACGGGATCGCAACCCCCAGTGCTGCACCCGCACCACGCTCAGCCAGCGAGCGGGAACCGGTCTCCACATGGGATCCGAACCCTCGGCGGGAGTGCCACCACGCTCCCAAGCGGTGCACTCTCCAGTGCGCCACCGGGCCGGCCCCTCTTTTTTTTTTTTTTTTTTTTTTGACATCTGGCGGGTTGGGGGGATCTCAGCTCACTTCGCCCACAGTTCTCTCCAAAGGGAAGACAACTGTGATTGCCCAAGAGGGACTATGGTTGTGATTGATTCCCGGAAATGAATCTGAGCTCAGGGAGTTTTTACCTCCCACCCTCCCCCTTGGCCAGGGACTTACGAAAAACTCAAAGATGATGGTAGAGTCTGGGTAGTAGTATTCGAAGCTAACAGTGCCGGACTGCTTCAGGCTGACGGCGTACATCAGCGTGGCTGTGCATTCATCCGTGTTGGAGGTGATGTAGTTGCCTCGGGGGACCCACTTGGACCTGTGAGGGAACAAGAACCAAGTTCACTGGCAGGAGTGCGGTCTACCAGGCTTCGTGCCTGTGCAGGTCTCATGTTTTGCTAGGTCTCTGGGGAATTCCAGACTTGTGATTCACAAGCCAAAGCTTGGACTTGAAAATGGTCAGAGAAAAATGACAAAAGAAGCTCTAAGGTAGATCAAGAAGCCTGGGATACAGCCAGCAAGAGGAAGACAGGTGTACCTCCACATAACGCAGAACCACCCAGCAGATATATGGCAGATGAAGCTGGGGGTGGATAAATTGACTGATTGCTTATTACCTCCCAGGTATTGAACTACGTGTTTTATATTCATGCTTTCTTTTCATCAATAAGAGGAAGTGCTGTTTTTTCCCACTTCATAGCTGAAGAAACTGAGGCTTGGAGAGCACCTTGTCCAGTCTCACAAAGCCAGGAAGTGGGAGGGCTCAGATTCAAGCCCAGGTCTGCCTAGCAAGTCAGTAGACACAGATATTCTTCAAAACTCAGAAGTCCATCCAGTCTAGTCCACCTGTATTTCCAGAAATGTCCACTTTAAGATGCTGCATGTAAATGGTTTTTATGGGAAGGGGGAAGGCCAGAGAACTCCCGAGACAATCAATCTAGTTGTGCTTGTTTTGTATCCTAAATATATCTCAGCTCTATCCACCCTGCCAAGGTCTCTCTGCATGGCCACCACCACATCGTTTCTGAACTAGCCTCTGAACTTGTGTCCCTGCACCCAGTCCTGCATCCTCTAGCCCCTCTTTATGCTGTGGCTGGAGAGATCCTCCAGAACAAAAACCTGACCACATCACTCCCGTGCTTAAGACGCCTGTGACTGATAGTGTACACATTCCTGGCCCACTCTTTACACTCCAGCCCTTTGGAAATTCTTCTGCCAAACTTACGAATTTGTAAACAATACACTGTATGGGAGTGTTTTGTGTGTTTTTAAACTTTATGTAAATGGTATCATACTTATGTGTTCTATAACTTGCTTTTGCGGGGAGGGCAGAGCTTCAACATAATGATAGTGGGATCCATCCATATTCACACATATAACTCTTCTCCCTTCATTTTACTACCGCATAATGTTCCTCTGTATGGCTTTACCATGTTTATTTATACATTGCTTGTTGATGGACATTTAGATAGTTTCCAGTTATTGGCTACTGTGCATACTCTGCTGTAAACATTCTTGTTCCTGTCTCCTTATACCATGTCCGAGTGGAATGCCTGGAAGTAGAGCCGCTGTGTCACAGGGTATGGGAACCTCCACCTTTACCAGCCGCTGCCACATTGTTCTCCAAAGTGGTTGTATCGGGGCCGGCCTGTGGCTCACTCAGGAGAGTGCGGTGCTGATAACACCAAGGCCCCGGGTTCGGATCCCATATAGGGATGGCCGGTTTGCTCACTGGCTGAGCGTGGTGCTGACAACACCAAGTCAAGGGTTAAGATCCCCTTACCGGTCATCTTTA
>NW_007726127.1:553664-636212 GCF_000696425.1 Galeopterus variegatus | reverse complement strand
CGCCCCTTTTTTTTTTTTTTTTTTTTTTTGACATCTGGCGGGTTGGGGGGATCTCAGCTCACTTCGCCCACAGTTCTCTCCAAAGGGAAGACAACTGTGATTGCCCAAGAGGGACTATGGTTGTGATTGATTCCCGGAAATGAATCTGAGCTCAGGGAGTTTTTACCTCCCACCCTCCCCCTTGGCCAGGGACTTACGAAAAACTCAAAGATGATGGTAGAGTCTGGGTAGTAGTATTCGAAGCTAACAGTGCCGGACTGCTTCAGGCTGACGGCGTACATCAGCGTGGCTGTGCATTCATCCGTGTTGGAGGTGATGTAGTTGCCTCGGGGGACCCACTTGGACCTGTGAGGGAACAAGAACCAAGTTCACTGGCAGGAGTGCGGTCTACCAGGCTTCGTGCCTGTGCAGGTCTCATGTTTTGCTAGGTCTCTGGGGAATTCCAGACTTGTGATTCACAAGCCAAAGCTTGGACTTGAAAATGGTCAGAGAAAAATGACAAAAGAAGCTCTAAGGTAGATCAAGAAGCCTGGGATACAGCCAGCAAGAGGAAGACAGGTGTACCTCCACATAACGCAGAACCACCCAGCAGATATATGGCAGATGAAGCTGGGGGTGGATAAATTGACTGATTGCTTATTACCTCCCAGGTATTGAACTACGTGTTTTATATTCATGCTTTCTTTTCATCAATAAGAGGAAGTGCTGTTTTTTCCCACTTCATAGCTGAAGAAACTGAGGCTTGGAGAGCACCTTGTCCAGTCTCACAAAGCCAGGAAGTGGGAGGGCTCAGATTCAAGCCCAGGTCTGCCTAGCAAGTCAGTAGACACAGATATTCTTCAAAACTCAGAAGTCCATCCAGTCTAGTCCACCTGTATTTCCAGAAATGTCCACTTTAAGATGCTGCATGTAAATGGTTTTTATGGGAAGGGGGAAGGCCAGAGAACTCCCGAGACAATCAATCTAGTTGTGCTTGTTTTGTATCCTAAATATATCTCAGCTCTATCCACCCTGCCAAGGTCTCTCTGCATGGCCACCACCACATCGTTTCTGAACTAGCCTCTGAACTTGTGTCCCTGCACCCAGTCCTGCATCCTCTAGCCCCTCTTTATGCTGTGGCTGGAGAGATCCTCCAGAACAAAAACCTGACCACATCACTCCCGTGCTTAAGACGCCTGTGACTGATAGTGTACACATTCCTGGCCCACTCTTTACACTCCAGCCCTTTGGAAATTCTTCTGCCAAACTTACGAATTTGTAAACAATACACTGTATGGGAGTGTTTTGTGTGTTTTTAAACTTTATGTAAATGGTATCATACTTATGTGTTCTATAACTTGCTTTTGCGGGGAGGGCAGAGCTTCAACATAATGATAGTGGGATCCATCCATATTCACACATATAACTCTTCTCCCTTCATTTTACTACCGCATAATGTTCCTCTGTATGGCTTTACCATGTTTATTTATACATTGCTTGTTGATGGACATTTAGATAGTTTCCAGTTATTGGCTACTGTGCATACTCTGCTGTAAACATTCTTGTTCCTGTCTCCTTATACCATGTCCGAGTGGAATGCCTGGAAGTAGAGCCGCTGTGTCACAGGGTATGGGAACCTCCACCTTTACCAGCCGCTGCCACATTGTTCTCCAAAGTGGTTGTATCGGGGCCGGCCTGTGGCTCACTCAGGAGAGTGCGGTGCTGATAACACCAAGGCCCCGGGTTCGGATCCCATATAGGGATGGCCGGTTTGCTCACTGGCTGAGCGTGGTGCTGACAACCCCAAGTCAAGGGTTAAGATCCCCTTACCGGTCATCTTTAAAAAAAAAAAAAGACAAAGTGGTTGTATCAAGTGACACCCATCAGCAGTGCGAGAGTTCCTATTGCTCCGCATCCTCTCCAAATTTGGAACTGTCAGGTTTTTTTTTTTTTTTTTTTTTTTTATGAGGGAGTAGATGGGAAATTATGAAGAGGAGCTTGATTAGGTATCAAGCATGGGGGAAGGAACTGTCAGGTTTTAAAGTTGTTGCCAATATGATATGGTAGGAAATACGAGGGTACTTCAAAAAGTTTGTAAAAAAAATAGAATTAAAAAATAATATGAATTTATCTATGAACTTTTTTTTTTTTTTTTTCATTTTTGTCCAGGGTACTTCAAAAAGTTTGTAAAAAAAAATAGAATTAAAAAATAATATGAATTTATCTATGAACTTTTTTTTTTTTTCCCCTTCATTTTTGTCTCTTTTTTACTGACCGGTAACGGGATCGCAACCCTCAGTGTCGCGCCCGTACCGGGGACCGGCAACGGGATCACAACCCTCGGTGTTGTGCCCGCACCACGCTCAGCCAGTGAGCGGGAACTGGTCTCCACATGGGATCCAAACCCTCGGCGGGAGCGCCTCCGTGCTCCCAAGCGGCGCACTCTCCAGTGTGCCACCGGGCCAGCCCTATCTATGAACTTTTTGAAGACCACTTGTAAGTGTCTAATTAGGCTTTAAATCTTATTTCCTCGATTACTAGTGAGGTTGAGCATCTTAACTTATTTGCAATCTGAGTTTCCTCTTCTGATTATACTTTATTTTAATTCCTCTTTAATTGTCTGTCTTCCTGGCTGGCCTGTAGATTCCATGAGGGCAGAGGCCAAATTTATTTGCTAACTAATGTGTCCCTACATCAAGCCCTGGACCTGCCATGTAGGAGGGACTCAGAGGACTAAACAGATGAATGTGGGAAATGGACCATCAAAGACAACCCCACTATTTCACTGTTTTGCCTGAGACCAGCCCCGGTCTCCAATTGCTTAATAGTGGCCAGTTAAGGGAACCTCAGATTAGTCCACAGTTTTCCCCTGTGTTTGCCAGAATAACATGGTATTTCCAGCTCTTAATAGTCAGTGTTATTCTCAAAATGGAAACGTATAAGCAGAGCTCATCCAAAATACCCCAACTAGCCTCATGGCATTGATTTCTCCTTGTTGAAAGAGAGAATATTTAATGCTGATGTGCTCCATGGCATCAGCTATAAATAACTCCTGAAGTTTGATGAATAATTAAAAGGATGTAGGTTACATTTGCAAAATGCATCACAGTGCTGACTTTTGTCAGACTTTTGTCCCTGATGAAGACATTTCATGTTCAATAACAACATATTTCGATTGATTTCTAGTGCCAGGCATGGCTCTAAATTCTTTACATATATCGCCTTATTTAATCCTTACCACAACCTATAGGAAGGGTACCATTTTTATCATCTTTTTTAGGATGAGGAAACTGAGGCACAGAGGTGACTAGGAAACCTACCCTAGGTCAGCCAGCTGTGATCTGCACATAATGTTTTTAATTTTTAATGTTTACGTCTCTCTTTTTCTCATTCTTGTTTCACCGTCATAAAATTTGGACGTCTGCTCTTTCTTGTGTCCTAATATACAACACCCTTTCTACTACTCCCTCTTCACTCCTGTTCCCTCTTGCTTTTCCCAGTCTCTGATCTCAGCCTGTTTCCAGCACCTTAGCCCTGGACATCTACCCAGGAACCATGGAGGATCTCCAGAAGTCTAACTAATGTCTCCTGCCATGGAGACTCCGTTCATTTGGTCTGTTTTGTTCCCAGTATTAGTGTCTACTTTGTGCCAGATGCTACGTTAGATGCTGGACACAGAGATGAACAAGACAGACCTGATCCTCTCCCTCCTGGAGCTTACATTCTGTTTCTAGTTGAGGAGACAGAAACTTATCACACAATTAATCACGTAGTAATGACTGATAAGTGCTGTTAGGAGAAAAACATGACGATACAAGAGTGCGTAACAGCAGACTCTGGGGTCAGGCATGGTTTCTTTGAGGAAGTGATTTTTAGGCAGAGCCGTGAAGGTAAGGAGGAGTCAAGTATAACAGGAGCGAGTTCAGAGGCCCTAGGAGGGAAGGAGCGAGGTGGCCAATGTGGCCAGTGTGGCCAGAGCACAGCAAGGGAGAAGGCGGGTGCTGGTCAGAGGCTGGGGAAATGGGCAGAGGGCAGAGGCCAGACCAGCAGGGCCCTATAGGCTGTGGGAAGGTAGTGGACTTTATCCCAAGGGCAATAGGTAGCCACAGTACCCAGGGTTTTGAGAGGAAAGTACTATAATCTTTATTTGTGTTTTAAGATGAATCTGGCTGCTGAGTGGACAGTGGCTTAGAGGAGGCAGGAGACCAGCTGGGAGGCTCCTCAGGCAGAACGGGCAGGAGGCGATGCTGGCGTGGGTTAGGACGGAAGCAGTGGGGCTGGATTCAGGTAAATACACAGTTGAGCTGTAAAGCCAGACATTCGGGCTCTTAGTACCAGCTCAATTATTGCCTTTCTGAGAGATGGTGGGGAAACTACAAAACCTCTGTAGGTGACCATTTCCTCTCCATTTCTACAGAGGAGAAACATCTTCTCCCTCCCTTCCAGGGATGCCATGGGATGCCCTAAGATCCAGGGTCTGGAACAGTCTGTGCTATGGAAAACACAAATTGTCATTACCAGGCCCGCATCCTGCCTCGCTTAGAGACGGTGCTTTCTGACTCTCAGCACAGTCCCCAGAGAGAGGAGAGATGCTTCCTTTGCATGGACTGCAATTGATCGGGTGAGCCAGGTCTACACCTTGTCCAGGGTCAAATGACATTCTCCATTAGGACTTGAATTGGGGTTGGTTGTCTTAAAGCGCACACACACTCGCTCTCCTTCCAGCTCTAATCCTCGCGAGCTTTATCTCTGCCCCCACCGTTGTCATGCTAATGATTTTGATACATAAAATTGAACTCTAAATTAACATTAAAATTGGACTACTGAATGTCTGCTGCTTGGCTCAGACAATGGGTACTTTCAGGAGATTTAAGTATAGAAATGGGAGACATTGCTCCCCGTTTTAGAAATCCAAGAACAATACAATTCTTAAGTCCCTTTTACCCATTTGGTTGCTTAGGTATATGAGAGAAACTTTCATTTACTTTCCTCCTGCACTCATTATCAATATTTAACAAAGAGCAGTGTACAATTGCCTTTCACATTTTTGTACCCCCCAATTTTACTTCCTAGGACCCAACATTGTCTTGCGTACAATAAATGTTATTTAAAAGTGGCAGTATGGGGCAGGAGAACTCTTGGGATTGGTTTTGAATTCCAATCGTACCAGCTGTAAGCTAGATAACAAAGGGCGGATCCCTTAACCTCACTGAGCCTCCAGTTTCTCATCTTTGTTTTTTTTTTTTTTTAAAAGATGACCGGTAAGGGGATCTCAACCCTTGGCTTGGCGCTGTCAGCACCATGCTCAGCCAGTGAGCTAACCGGCCATCCCTATATGGGATCCGAACCCGTGGCCTTGGTGCTATCAGCACCGCACTCTACCGAGTGAGCCACAGGCCGGCCCCAGTTTCTCATCTTTGTAATGGGAACAATAATACCTATTTTACAGGGTTTTTTTGAGGATTACAGAAAATAATACAGGTAAAGCATCCAGAATGGTGCCTAACACATAAAAAGCACATCTGAAATAAATATCCAGTTATCCAAGCAAACCGGGCTGAGCTTTTCAATGACTGGCAGAGGTCTCCATCTGAGCTGGAAAATTTTCTGGTCATTGCCATCTCAAATGGTTTAGAAGAGCTCAGCCACAACTGACCAAGGCTCTGGTCCTACTCTATCCCCGCAAAACCCATAAACTCAGGTTAGGTAGAACCAGTTTTAAAAGTTAGCATCAAAGCCATGAAAATACCCAATGCCTTGCACATTGTGTCTCGATCAAGTTGAGGATGTTTACTGGCTGATCCACAGTTCCGTGGTGGAAATCCAATTGGGTTTTGTTTGAAACAGACTGGGCCACTTAACCCCTGTCCCCCTTAACTACCAGCCTCTATTTCCCCATGTATTTCACCTTTCACAAATGCCTGTCAGCCATTGGGAAGCTTAGGTCAGGAACGGTGGGCCGAGGCGGGAGTCACAGCCAACGGTCCTTTGGGGACCTGCTGCAGCCCTCACCCTGGCAGCGTGGCTTCCTCTTTCCTCCATCCTCCCTGCCCAGCCTGAGGAGGCTGTCCAGTGCGCCCTGCAGCCCCTCCCTAGCGATGGGGGGTGGCAAACTCACGAAGTGCAGTTCTCGGTGTACTCCGTGGCACTGTCATCCATCTCCATGTTGGCTGAGAGGCTGGTGAAGCCATGGGGCAGTTCATCCCACTCATCGAACCGGATGCCTGTGCCGAGGGAGTAGCGGCCCTCAGCGCACGGCTTACACGACTGGTCCTTCATGTCCAGAAACTCCCCGGCATTACAAGAGAAGGCTGGAAAATAGGACAGAGACAAGTGGGGGGGTGAGGTCACTGCAGCCCCAGGAGAAGTGGACGGGCTGTGGGTGCCCTAAAGGGAGGAGCACAGGGTCGGGATCTGGGAGTCTGGCCCACCAAGATTTAGGGCCATGGCACGTATTGTGTGATTGCATTTATACTGAACATCCAGAAGAGGCAAAGCCATAGAGACAGAAAGTGGATTAGTGGTTGCTAGGGCCTGGGGGGCGGGAACGTGGGGAGAGATGGGTAATGATAATGAGGTTTCTTTTCAGGATGATGAAGATGCTCTGAAATTAAATAGTGGTGGGCCGGCCCGTGGCTCACTCTGGAGAGTGCGGTGCTGATAACACCAAGGCCCCGGGTTCGGATCCCACATAGGGATGGCCGGTTTGCTCACTGGCTGAGCGTGGTGCTGACAACACCAAGTCAAGGGTTAAGATCCCCTTACCGGTCATCTTTAAAAAAAAAAAAAAAAAGAAATTAAATAGTGGTGATGGTTGTGCAACTCTCTGAATATTCTAAAACCCACTGAGGGCCTTTTTTTTTTTTTTTTTTAAAAGATGACCGGTAAGGGGATCTCAACCCTTGGCTTGGTGTTGTCAGCACCAGGCTCAGCCAGTGAGCAAACCGGCCATCCCTATATAGGATCCGAACCTGTGGCCTTGGTGTTATCAGCACCGCACTCTACCGAGTGAGCCACGGGCCGGCCTACAGGCTGAATTTTATGGCATGTAAATTATATCTCAATAAATCTGTTATTTTAAAAAAAAAGATTTAGGGCTGTGGACACTCTTTCCTGCTGCTGGGACTTTGGGCTTATTCCTGACAGTCTTGTTTCCTATGGAGAGGTGCCTTAGCCATTCTGAGAGGTCTCCAGTGAAGATGCCATGGGCTCTTGTGCGGACTCCTGAATGGTGCACAGCCCTTCAGCCTTGAATTCCCCCCTGGCTTTGGCCCCTGTCTCCTCCTTTCTGGTTCTAATGCCACCATACTAGTTGGGATTCTCATGACCTGTTAACTCGACCATTGGAATGCTCTGCTAACTAGTTCCCTACTTCCAATTCTTGTTTATACTGTGGTCTAAGGTATATTTCTAAAACACTGATAAGTACTATCATTCTTCTTATTAAAAAAATAATCAGGCACTCCCCTTTGGTTATAGAATTAAGCTCTTAGCTTAGCATTCAAGTCTTCCACAGTTTGCCCCCAACCTAACTTTCCAGCTTGATCTCCCACTACAGCTCTTTCTCCACCTCACTCCCATCTGTCACCTTCTCTGTGTTGCCTCCACCCCGTGGACCACATGCTCTTTCCTGAATGTGTCACTGTTCTTCCTCCTCCAAACTTTTGCTCAAGTGGTCCTCCCAACTGTTCCAGATCCCTCAGCATTCAGAACCCCCATTCTTTCTCACACTCTATTACCACGTTGTATAGGTCCGCCACTGGCTAGGCTGTGAGCTCCTCCAGTGACGGCTGGCTCAGTGACTGGCACAGACACAGCAGGAGCTCCACAAACAATGAATGAATGAATGTCTGCTTCCTCCACCAGCTGTAAGCTTCTGTGGACAGACTGTGCCTTATTTGTCTTTGTGGTTCACATAGCATGTGCATATTACAGTGCTCATACATAGTAGGAGCTCCTTAAAGTCAGCAGAGTTAACTGAAGATGGCTCATTTGTTTCCATTAATCACACCTGGGTTCTGCTCGGATCTCAGCAATATTTATTCATTAATGTGGAGAGTATTTGCTCACGTATTGAGCCAGACACTGTGCTAAGTTGACTTTAGAATTTAAACACCTCAATCTCCTTTCCAACTCATCAAGTAATTACTTAATTCTAGTCCGATTTTTATTTTTATTTTATTTTTCGGCAGGTGGCCCGCATAGGGATTGAACCCTGGACCTTGGTGTTCCCAGCACCACACTCTAAGCAACTGAGTTAACCTGCCAGCCTAGCCCTTGATTTTTATTGTTACTCCTTTTGCATTCCAAAAAGAACAGCACAGGGGAAATAGCTGCCAACTGTAGAAAAGTTGCGACTACAGAGTCACAGAGGTGGGGATGGGAGCTGTAGCAAGTCACCATCTTTCTGATTGCACAGTCAGATCCATGGTTGGGAAGATTCTTGTCCCCTGAAGTAACGCCCAGTGCATTTTAAAAGTCTCTCTCTGCAGAAATTCATCTTCTCTGCCTTCCTTTTTTTTTTTTTTTTCCTTTTTGTCTTTTTCTGTGTCCGGCAACGGATCGCAACCCTCAGTGTCGCCCCGTACCGGACCGGGACTGGCAACGGGATCGCAACCCTCCGTGTTGCTCCCGCGCCTCGCTCAGCCAGTGAGCGGGAACCGGTCTGTATGTGGGATCCGAACCCTCGGCGGGAGCGCCGCCACACTTCCCAAGCGGCGCACTACAGCAGTGCGCCAGTGGGCCGGCCCCTCTGCCTTCCTTTTTAAGAATGAAGACAAATCACAATCTTCCCTAATGATTGATTGTGGCTGGTGAGTGTAGACTGGAGAGAAATACACAGGCAAAAAAAAAAAAAAAAAAAATGTATGCAAACATAAAAAAAATCTGAGTGGCACACAGCTGGAATTGCTTATGCTAATCCATTGATGGGATTAAAAATTTTTTCTTTCTTTTTTTTTTTTCCTTTTTGTCTTTTTTCGTGACCGGCAACGGATCGCAACCCTCAGTGTTGCGCCCATACCGGACCGGGACGGCAACGGGATCGCAACCCTTGGTGTTGCACCCGCACCTCGCTCAGCCAGTGAGCGGCTGGTCTGTATGTGGGATCCGAACCCTTGGCGGGAGCGTCGCCGCGCTCCCAAGCAGCGCACTGTAGCAGTGTGCCACCGGGCCGGCCCCCCAATTTTTTCTTTTTAACGAAAAAAAATTCAGATACCCAATCTGCATCCATGAAATAATACTTCTGCAGCAAATTTCAAAAGGGTTGGGAATGGGAACTAACTGGGGGAAAGATCCGATTCGTTCAGGCAGCTGCACTGTCAGGAAGGGCCTAGCTTTGACGGCAGGAGGCTTGGGGTAGAGGCCCACACTGAGTGGCAGGGAGGCCCTGGAGCAGGAATGGCTGCTTACAGCACTCGGTGCCCTTGACGGGGTCAGGGAGGCTGGTGCACAGGCCCGGGGTGTGCGGCACGGCGACCCTCCACCTGGAACCAGTGCTGTCACACGCGGTGTACTCATAGTGGTACTCAGACTGCAGGAAGGGAACAGTAGACAAAATGTGCATTAGCAGGGATCAGACAGTAACAGCTTCCCACCCGTTTCCTGCCCGACATAATGGCTACTGACACTCATCACCACAGCAACAGGCCTGGGGCCCCGGGCAGGGAGCAAGGCATTGTGGTGAAATGATACGAAGCACTTGTGAGAACTACAGTAATTTGGATCATTCCTTCCCACCCTGGCCATGGTCTAGTCCCTAGAAATACACTTTTTATGTGTGATTATCTTTGCTGTTGTATATAAGTAATGTCCTTATAGAGCAGAGGAATGTGGGAAAGTAACTAAACAGGCTAGAAATAGATGGAGTTTTTCTTTTCCTAAACTGTAGAATTTATGAGCAAGAACGTTCTAAATGGAAAGTATGGTCCACAGAAAACTTCCAGAGGGTTTTCATAGAAGCTGTATTTCTGTGTTCCTCTGCCCAGAAAGACTACACATTCCCACTTGCATTTTATGTATCTTTTTTTGTTTGTTTTGACAGCTGCTCAGTACAGGACCTGAACCCTAGACCTTGGTGTTATCAGCACCACACTCTAACCAACTGAGCTAACTGGCCAGCTACTTGAACTTTATGAAAATGTCATATTTAGCCCAGGCAAGTGATGTGCTCCCATCATGTGAGCCTGTTCACGCCTAATTTCTCTGTGGGTTGGGAAACTCACAATTCAGTTGCTTTACCTGAACTAAGAATAAACTGAATAACAATAACAAAACAGCCAAATCAAGCATTAAATAAAACAACAAAAACAATATAAAGCACTACTCAGGAGAAAGAAAACACAATTGATGTGCTAAATGCCCTTAAACAATTCTTACTCTTTTAAATCTTGTAATAAAAACAGACCATGGAATTAATGATGATTTTGGCTCTGACAAGTATTTTATAATCTGCACTTACCTTAAACTATATTCAAGCCCAGAAGTACTTTGTATTACTGCATCCACAGGAAAAATAGAATTAACATCCCCCTTTAAACCATATGAAAGCATGATTACATGGCATGTGTAACTGCAAGGAACTGAGACTGAAAATGAGACAGTTTGAAGTTTTCTAATCTAGTGTATTAGGACCAAAAAGAGAAAGCTTTACCTTTTGGGGTTTTGTTTGTTTGTTTTTGTGGGGGGCGGCTGCCTGGTTCAGGGATCTGAACCTTCGGCCTTGGTATTAGAACACCGCGTTCTAACCAACTGAGAGAACCAGCCAGCCCTTAGAAGAGGTGAACATACTACATTGTAGCTATTTTAAGATGCACATTTTTTTCACATTTAACCTCAATGAAATCAAGATCTGTCTTATAATTGACACAGTAAGGAAGCATTGTGTCATACTTTAACTGAGAGAGGTTTTTATCTTTGGTACATAAAAAATTGTGTCTTAGAAGTAGTGCATCTCAGACTTGTTGAAATACAGTAAATACTGATTCTCATTCCGTGGTTGTAGAAACTTAGGATGATGAGAGAACAACTTTAGAGCTCCGTTTTTATTTTTCTCTATTATAAATATTACCGAACACATACTGTATGCCCAGCACCTACAGATACAAGAGGTTGTGCTCAGTGCGGCTCAGGACAGCAACACATGAACTTAGCACTTTCATTTAGAGGGAGAAGATGCAGAGGTGAAGGGGGAGATTGGGGAACTCGGAGCCTAACTTTTGACCAGAATCTTTGGTTTTGGATTTAGATGTCAGTGTCATCTAGGAAAGAAAGAACATCAGGATGGGAATTCTTTGTGCCCTTGGGCTACCATCTCTCTGGGTCTATTTTTCCTCATAATTCCAGTATTTTCCTCATCCCAGAGGACTCTGAGGATAAACAGGGCAACTACAAATATCTCAGTTCCAATTCTACAAATGATACTCTCAAAAGAGTTTGGCTGCAAGAACCAGGGGTGAAATCCACAGTGTGTAAATTAAAAGGAGAACTGAGTGAAGACGGCAGAGATAGCAGAAAGGACTCAGTGCTCTGCCTATGAACATAATCATGCCTGTCATTTGCTTTTCCAGTCCCCATTTGATCTTCGCAACTCAATACAAAGACAAGCAGAGCAGGGCTGGTTCCTTCACTCTACAGATGAGAAAACTGACTCTCGATGGGGTGAAATAGCTTGTCCAAGGTCACACAGGCTGTAAGTCACTGAGCTGGAACCCAGGCTTCCCACCAGGGATCCTCCCGCACCCTCACAGATCTGATCAAACACAGACTCACACTGAGCCAAATTTAACAGCCAAATCCAACAATTAAGTTTGACAGTGTTGGTTGTCTGCCAGCAGCCAGGCTCACTTCTGAGGCCCGAGAATGGTGTTAAAATATCTAATCTGTTTGAGCAGATAACTCAGGGAGTTAAGTTCACTCGGACTGCATTTGGCCTTTTGGAGGCACATGGGCCAAGTTCATTACTGTTCATCATCTTTTGTTTGGTGTACCCTGGGTCCTGGCTGGGTGGGAGGTATGCTGGACAAGTGGTGGTTCCAAGCCTTAGAGAATTTCCCTTTCAATATGTGCTAATTTAAATCATTCTACTTGTGGATTTTTACATCATTCAAGGTGGCAGACTCTGCTGCACCTGTTTCAAATCCAAACTAAACTTTGAGATCGCATCATTCAAGACATAAGCTTGGAGAGAGTTAAATCAGGGATATAACTGGCAGGACTCCTCAGTTATATTTCGTGTTCTGTGAACAACTCAATTCCCCAATTGTACCTCAATTTGGCAAGTGATCTGTCTTTGAAAACGTACAGTCTGCATAATATACAGATTCACAAAGGAGATGCACAAATGCATTCAGTGTATATATCCAGCAGTCAATTCCTTCCTCCCCACCCTGCACAATCATATGACACATATGCAAATCACAGTGTTAAATGGGACACAGCAGGCAGTGGCTGCTGCCTGTTCACCAGGGAAATAAAGGAAAGGTTTAGAAATGAGGGGTGGAGACCTTTAGTTAATCCATCCTCCCCTAGCATCACTCAGCCATGAATACTCCTGGGCACATGAGAAAGAAGAGGAAAAACCTCTTAAGTTGGAATCTGCTTTGCCTGATATTGAGCTATCTGTGGTCAATACTGATCTTTCAGCTTAGAAGAATTCACTCAGACCCACAATATTTTTAGTTCTTGCTGTCTAGGTATAGAATAGACTGCTGAAATGATAAAAAAAAAATTTTTTTTTTGCCAAGTCAGGTTGGTACCTGGATAGAAATCTGTCCTTCCTTCCACCACGCCCCCCCTTCAAAATAACATGTCTTAGTTTTTTAAATGATTATCAAAATAGTAGATTAGAGACTAGAGATTGGTGGTAATCTATGGGTTAGATGCTAGAGAGGTATTTGGTTGCATCTATTGTGGAAGATGTATAAGGTATAAGCTGATGAGCTGGTGACAAGGGGAAGTGGTCTACAACGCAGGTGGAGGGGCCATAAGGATTGGGCTGGCCTCTTTGGCATGCCATAAATAAATAGGCAAGTAGGAAGTGATCCCACCACCTGATTACCACATGGTGCTCCACTTCTTTAAACCACTATTGCTTCATAGAAAAATGGGGTATGCAAATACCTGCCTCATAGGCTGGGCACGGTAGGCCATTGTGCAGGCTAGTCACAAGACCACCTAGCTCAGGGCATGAGCGCATGTTAAAATCTAGCTCAAGCTCTGCAAGCTGGGTGATGTGCCCTATGGTGGGGCTGCATCTGCCCAGACAGAAGGCGCCTTTTTGCCATGTAAAATAGGTTGGCTGTGAGCAGGCACAGGTGATGTTAAGATGACGTAGGTCAGGCACTTAGCACAAGTAGGTTTTTTAATCTTCAAAACAACCCAGTGAGGTAGGTACTATTGTTTTACCATTTTATAGGTGAGAAAACTGAAGCATGAAGCAGTGAAGTCACTTGTTCGAGGCCACATGGCCAGGAGATGGCCAAGCCAGGATTGGACCCAGGAAATCTGAGTCTGTGTTCAAGGCTGCTGGTGTTTGAGAGCAGCCTGTGTAGGATCCTATCACAATCACACACTGTGTCTGGGGCTCAGCATTGGCTTTCAAGTTGCTGAGAACTTCAATGAAAACCAAGTGTATCAATAACTTTGCAAACAGGGCCCGGGGGAAAGATCCAAGCCCAAAGCCATGAGGAATGGAAAGGCTGAAAGGCATTTTGAACCTTGTTGGAGGCGCACCAAGCACATCTGTTTTTTTTTTTTTTTAAGAAGATGACCGGTAAGGGGATCTCAACCCTTGGCTTGGTGTTGTCAGCACCACGCTCAGCCAGTGAGCAAACCGGCCATCCCTATATAGGATCCGAACCCGTGGCCTTGGTGTTATCAGCACCACACTCTCCCGAGTGAGCCACGGGCCGGCCCCACATCTGTTGTTTTTGCATGCCCAGTGTCCCTGCCCTTTTCTTCAGATGACAGTGCCCCTTTCAGAGAATATATTGCCTCCTTATTATATACAGTCTTGGTGGAATTGTCAAATGAGGTGGCCTGTCTCATTTGCCACCTCATCTGCCATGGGATGGCCACATGACCCACACTATGCCAATCCAATGCTCTCCCAGGAAAAGTAGGAGATGGGATGAGGGGGGCGAGGACATTTAGCCACTGAGTAGAGACCTGAGGCAGGTTGGAACTGAGGGAGGGATTGGGCAAGAAAGTGGGGCAGCTGGGGATAAGCCCCCTCCTGACTTCCCAGTTCTACTAGGGCAGGCTTTGGTGCCCCCCCCCAACCAAAATCCATAGTAGTCATACAAATGAAGATGAGGCCAAGTGAAACAAGCCAGCCACAAAAGGACAAATATTGTATTAGTCCACTTACATGAGGTACAGTGTAGTCAAATTCATAGAGACAGAAAGTCAAATGGTAGTTGCCAGGGGCTGGGGGCAGGGGGATGGAGCGTTATTATTTAATGAGTCCAGTATTTCAGTTTTGCAAGACAAAAAGAGTTCTGTGGCTGGATGGTGGTGATGGTAGCACAACAATGTGAATGTACTTAATGCCACTGAACTGTATACACAAAGATGGTTACAATGGTAAATTTTATGTCATGTGCATTTTACTATAATATTTGAATATTTTAAAAAAGGTTATGCCACAGGTCCTAGAGAACATGCCCGATCTCCGACTTATTCTATTAAGTACCCCAGAGAGTAGAAGCCTGATGATCTGGTAGTCTAAATTTAAGAAACATCTCCAGGGCCAGCCCGTGGCTCACTCAGGAGAGTGTGGTGCTGATAACACCAAGGCCCCAGGTTCGGATCCCATATAGGGATGGCCGGTTCGCTCACTGGCTGAGCGTGGTGCTGACAACACCAAGTCAAGGGTTAAGATCCCCTTACCGGTCATCTTTATAAAAAAAAAAAAAAAAGAAACATCTCCAAAATAAAATATATTTTATTTTATTTTAACTTCTCAAGATACATTGTAGTTAATTTTCATGTCTCTTTACCCATTCCTCTTTCCCCACTCCCTCTCTCCCTTCCCCACACCCAGCTGCATCATATCTGTTCTCTTGTCTTAACAAGTTCAAGGAATTGTGATTGTTGTGTCTTCTCCCCCCCCATTTATTTGTTTGCATATTTACTTATTTTTAGCTCCCACAAATAAGTGAGAACATGTGGTATTTCTCTTTCTGTGACTGACTTGTTTCACTTAATATAATTTTCGCTAATTCAATCCATGTTGTTGCAAATGGTAGTATTTCATTCTTTTTTATAGCAGAGTAGTATTCCATTGTGTAGATATACCACATTTTCCTTATCCACTCATCTGATGATGGACATTTGAGCTGGTTCCAACTCTTAGCTATTGTAAATAGTGCTGCAATAAACATGGGGGTACAGGTGTCCCTTTGGCATGATGATTTCCATTCTTCTGGGTATATTCCCAGCAGTGGAATAACTGGGTCATACAGTAGATCTATCTGTAAATGTTTGAGGAACCTCCATACCATTTTTCACAAAGGCTGCACCATTTTGCAGTCCCACCAGCAGCATATGAGAGTTCCTGTTTCTCCTCAACCTCACCAGCATTTATCATTCTTGGTTTTTTGGATATTAGCCATCCTAACTGGAGTGAGATGGTATCTCAAAGTGGTTTTGATTTGCATTTCCTGAATGCTCAGTGATGTTGAGTATTTTTTCATGTATCTGTTGGCCATTCATATATCTTCCTTTGAGAAATGCCTATTCAGCTCCTTTGCCCATTTTTTAATTGGGTTACTTGTTTTTTTGCTATAAAGTTGAGTTCCTTGTATTCTGGATATTAACCCTTTGTCAGATGTATATTTTGCAAATATTTTCTCCCACTCTGTAGGTCGTCTTTTCACTCTGTTGATTGTTTCTTTTGCTGTGCAGAAGCTTTTTAGTTTGATATAATCCCATTCATTTATTTTTCCTTTGGTAGCCTGTGCTTTTGGGGTCACATTCATGAAGTCTGTACCCACTCCTACTTCCTGGAGTGTTTTCCCTATGTTTTCTTTAAGGTGTTTAATTGTTTTGAGATGTATATTTAATTCTTTAATCCATTTTGAGTTGATTTTGGTATATGGTGAAAGGTATGGGTCTAGTTTCATTCTCCTGCATATGAACATCCAGTTTTCCCAGCACCATTTGCTGAAAAGACAGTTTCTTCCCCAATGTGTAGACGTGGTGCCTTTGTCAAAGATCAGATGGCCATAGGTGTATGGGTGGATTTCTGGGTTTTCTATTCTATTCCATTGCTCTGTGTGTCCGTTTTTATCCCAGTACCATGCTGTTTGGGTTATTATAGCTTAGTAGTATAGTTTAAAATCAGGTAGTGTTATGCCTCCAGCTTTATTTTCTTTGCTCAAGATTGCTTTGGTCTTTTGTTGTTCCATATAAATGTCTGGATAGTTTTTCTATTTCTGAGAAAAATGTCATTGGAATTTTGATGGGGATTGTACTGAATCTGTAGATCACTTTGAGTAATATGGAAATTTTTGCAATGTTAATTCTTCTGATCCAAGAGCATGGGATATCTTTCCATCTTCTTGTGTCCTCTTTAATTTCTCTCAACAGTGGTTCGTAGTTCTAGAGATTTTTCACATCCTTGGTTAACTTTATTCCTAAGTATTTTATTTTTTTGGTGGCTATTGTAAATGGACTAGCTTTCTTGATTTTTTTTTCTGCATGTTCATTGTTGAAGTATAGAGATGCTATTGATTTTTGAATGTTTTTTAATTTTATTTTTTCGATATACAATGTGGTTGGTTATTGTGGCCCATTACCGAATGCATGTTGATTTTGTATCCTGCAACTTTGCTGAAATCATTTTTCAACTCTAAGAGTTTTTTTTATAGAGGCTTTAGGCTGTTCAATATATAGGATCATATCATCTGCAAACAGGGACAGTTTGACTTCATCTTTTCCAATCTGGATGCCCTTTATTTCCTTCTCTTCTCTGATTGCTCTAGCTAGTACTTCCAACACTATGTTGAACAGGAGTGGTGAGAATGGGCATCCTGAAAGCTTTTCCCCATTCAGGATGATATTGGCAGTGGATTTATCATATATGGCTTTAATTGTGTTGAGATACTTTCCACCTATGCCTAACTTGGAGAGAGTCTTTATCATGAACGAATGTTGAATTTTGTCAAATGCTTTTTCAGCATCTGTAGAGATGATCATATGATTTTTGTCTTTGATTTTACTGATGTGTTGTATCACATTTATTAATTTGAATATGTTGAACCAACATTGCACCCCTGGGATGAATCCCACTTGATCATGGCATATAATTTTGTGTATGTGTTGTTGTATTCTGTTAGCCGGTATTTTATTGAGGATTTTTAAGTCTATATTCATCAAGGATATTGCCCTGTAGTTTTCTCTTTTTTGTTGTTGTATCTTTGTCTGGTTTTGGTATCCAAGTGATGTTTGCCTCATAAAATGAGTTTGACCATGATGAATGGGATGGGTTTTGGTGGAGTCTAGGGGGGTTAAGTCTGTGAATAATCTGATCACTGTTGAGAGACTATTAATCTAGATAGAAGATGGAATAGGAGTTTAAAAAAACTGGGGGCCGGCCCGGTGGCGCACTGCTACAGTGCGCCGCTTGAGAGCGCGGCGGTGCTCCCGCCAAGGGTTCGGATCCTACATACAGACCGGTTCCTGCTCACTGGCTGAGCGAGGTGTGGGAGCAACACCGAGGGTTGCGGTCCCGTTGCCGGTCCCGGTCCGGTGCGGGCGCGACACTGAGGGTTGCGATCCATTGCCGGACACGAAAAAAGACAAAAAAAAAAAAAAAAATGAGTTTGAGAGAATGGCTTCTGTTTCAATCCTTTGGAATAGTTTGTAGCAAATTGGTATCAATTCCTCTCTGAAGGTCTGGTTGAACTCTGCAGTGAACCCGTCTGGTCCTGGGCTTTTCTTTGTTGGGAGACTTCAGATAACAGCTTCAATTTCTTTTATTGTTATTGGTCTGTTCAGAATTTCTATATCCTAGGCCAGCCCGTGGCTCACTCAGTAGAGTGTGGTGCTGATAACACCAAGGCTATGGGTTCGGATCCTATATAGGGATGGCCGGTTTGCTCACTGGCTGAGCCTGGTGCTGACAACACCGAGCCAAGGGTTGAGATCCCCTTACCGGTCATCTTTTTTAAAAAAAAAAAAAGAATTTCTATATCCTCCTAGCTCAGTTTTGGTAGTTTGTATGTGTTCAGAAATTTATCCATTTCCTCCAGATTTTCAAATTTGTTGGCATATTGTTGTTTATAGCAGTCTCTAATGAATCCTTGTATTTCTGAGGTATCAGATGTAATATCACCTTTTTCATTTCTAATTTTTGTTATTTGGGTCTTCTCTCTTCTTTTCTTGGTTAGCCTTGCTAAAGGTTTGTCAATTTTATTTATCTTTTCAAAAAACCAACTTTTTTTTCATTGATCTTTTGTATAGTTTTTTTGGGTTTCTATTTCATTAAGGTCTGCTCTGATCTTAATCATTTCTTTCCATCTGCTAACTTTAGGTTTGGATTGTTCTTGTTTTTCTAGTTCCTCAAGGTGAAGTATTAGGTAGGTTGCTTACTTGCCATCTTTCCATTNCATTATTTTCATTAGTTTCAAGAAATTTTTTGATTTCCCATTTAATTTCTTCTTGGACCCATATATCATTAAGTACAATGTTGTTTACTTTCCATGTGTTTGTATAGTTTCCAGAGTTTCGTTTGTTATTGAATTCTAATTTTAATCCATTGTGATTTGAAAAAATACATGGAATAATTCCAATTTTTTTTTTTTTTTTTTTTAAAGATGACCGGTAAGGGGATCTCAACCCTTGGCTTGGTGTTGTCAGCACCACGCTCAGCCAGTGAGCAAACCGGCCATCCCTATATAGGATCCGAACCCGTGGCCTTGGTGTTATCAGCACCGCACTCTACCGAGTGAGCCACGGGCCGGCCTGGACTCATCTTTTTAATCCAGTCAGGCAGTCTGTGTCTTTTGAGTGGGGAATTTAATCCTTTTACATTTAGAGTTATTATAGAAAGATGTTGATTTACTCCTAGCATTTTATTGATTTTTGTTTAGATGTCTTAAGTATCTTTTGTTCCTTTCTTTCTGATTTTCTGTTTGTCTTCTGTGTTTGTTGGTTTCTTGGGGTGATAGATAAATGATTTTTTCTCTTTCTTTTCTAGCATTTTTGTTTTACTGGTGGGTTTTGTTCTTTCTTAAGTATTCATGGCAGTGATGGTCATTTTTCAGGTACCAAACCCAGTATTCCCTTGAGAATTTCTTGTAAGGCTGGTTGTGTGGTAGTGAACTCCTACAGTTTTTGTTTGTCTGAGAAACATACTATTTGTCCTTCATTTTGGAAGGACAGCCTTGCTGGGTAAAGTATTCTTGGCTGGCAATATTTGTCCTTTAGTATTTTGAATATATCATCCCATTCTTTTTTAGCTTTTAGGGTTTCTGATGAAAAGTGTGATGTTAATCTGATTGGGGCTCCCTTATAGGTCACTTGGTACTTCTCTCTTGCAGCTTTTAAGATTCTCTCTTTGTCTTTGAGTTTTGCCAGTTTGATTATAACATGTCTTGGACAGGACGTTTTTGGGTTGAATATTTGGGGATCTTTGGGCCTCCTGAATCTGAAAATCTGTGAATTTCCCTATACCTGGGAAATTTTCTGCCATTCTTTCTTTCTTTTTTTTTTTTTTTTAAAGATGACCGGTAAGGGGATCTTAACCCTTGGCTTGGTGTTGTCAGCACCACTCTCACCCAGTGAGTGAACCGGCCATCCCTATATAGGATCCGAACCCGTGGCCTCGGTGTTATCAGCACCGCACTCTACCGAGTGAGCCACAGGCCGGCCCCTTCTGCTATTATTTCATTGAGTATGTTTTCAATGCCATTTCCTTTTTCCTCCCCTTCTGGAATACCCATGATTTGGATATTTGAGAGCTTAAGGTTGTCTGTTATCTCTCTTAGATTTTCTTTATTTTTTAAAATTCTTTTTTTTTTTTTTTTAAAATTTTTTTTTTTTTTTTTTTTTTTTGTCCACCTGAAGGAAAAGAATGTATTTTAATTATCATCCAATTGGTTGGTCAAACTCAAAGAGACACCAAGAGGGAGGAGAGGAAGGCATCAGAGTGAAATTCATGGCAGTCACACTGGAGATGCCTGTGTCGTGGTGGCTCCCTCATGCTTACATGTTTGTTATTAACAACTTTTGAAAGTACTGCACTGCAGTTGTGAAAATAAATATTAAATGCTAAAAATTATTTTTCAAACGTTTTTCTCTGTTAGAATTAAAATGTTTAAACTCTGGGGCCGGCCTGGTGGCTCACTGGAGAGTGCGTCGCTTGGGAGCGTGGAGGCGCTCCCGCCGAGGGTTCGGATCCCATGTGGAGACTGGTTCCCGCTCACTGACTGAGCGTGGTGTGGGCGCAGCACCAAGGGTTGCGATCCTGTTGCCGGTCCCTGGTACGGGCGCGACACCGAGGGTTGTGATCCCGTTACCGGTCAGTAAAAAAGACAAAAAGGAAAAAAAAAATGTTTAAACTCTGGAGATATTGTTAACTTGAAACATATCAGATCTTCTACATTTTAGGAAAATGATGTTCACTCATTCCACATTCAACAAGCATCGATTGAGGGCCTATTACGTGCTAGGTTCTGGTGAAGCAGTGATATTTGACACAGAGTCCCAGCTGCCAAAGAGCTTAGATGTGTATGTGGTGGGGAGTGTGCTGGCAGGTGGGGAGGAGACCTACCATAAACACATACACAAATAAGCTTAATTGTCATTCCATACTCTTGCCTGCCCCCACTCTCTAGAGAAGGGTCTTGATGTCTAAGGACTCTGGCAATGACAGTAACACATATCTCTGACTCTAACCTGACACTAACCATTGAACAAAACTGTTTCTTTTCTAACTGATGGTGATTCGAAAGCTCTGGCAAGCCAGGCCCCCACAGACATTGAGCCTAGTTATATAGAAGTAACCTCTGCAACAGCAGAGAAGACAAAGATGGGTGGTTGAAACGGACTGAGGGAGAACAGCTAGGTGATCTGGAGCACTGGGGTCTACTGTCCTAACAGCCTTCTTGCCAGAGTGTTTCTCCAGCCCAGATGGCCAAGGATGCTGGTAATGATGGCCCAGACTGGCTGAGAGTCAAAGGGCTGCCCCCAAAATGGGGCCTCCTGGGATGAACACAGATACTGCCCGGCCTGCAAAGGTCCTCAAGGGAAGTAAGGGCTAGTGGTGGACTAAGACAAGCAGTCTGAGAGACTCAGAACAAATGGCTTAGGTGGCCATTCAACTCCTCTAGGTCTGACTCTCCTAATGTGTAAAATGAGAAAGTTGGTCTTATGCAATTTCTAATTTCTAAGATTCCTTCAGGTTCCAAGACCTTATTATTTTGTGCTGGTACTTGAATGGAAATCTGTCCTTTTTCTCCTTTTCCTTCAAAATAGCACATCTGAGTTTTTGAAATAATTATCAAAGTAATACACATTAATTGTAGAAGGGATGAAAATATGGACTAGAATAAAAAAGAAAATAAAAACTGCCATAAGTCCACCAAGCAGAGATAACTACTTTTAACATTTTGCTGTATTTCTTTGCAAGATTCTTTCCGTATAAGTGCACACATATTTTGAAAAACAAAATGAAGGGCTGGCCCTGTGGCGCACTCGGGAGAGTGCAGCGCTTGGGTGCGCAGCGGCACTCCCGCTGCGGGTTCAGATCCTATATAGGGACGGCCGGTGTGCTCACTGGCTGAGCGTGGTGCAGGCAACACCAAGCCAAGGATTGCGATCCCCTTACTGGTCACAAAAAGACAAAAAAAAAAAAAAGAAAGAAAAGAAAAGAAAAACAAAATGAAGATCATATGGTACTTAGTTTTGTATTCTTACTTTATTTTCCATTTGATTTTAAGTCACAAGCACTTTCCCATGTTTTTAATGGTTACAAGGTAGTTTCTTTAACCATTCTCCCATTGTTGGACATGGAGTTTTGTCCCATTTTTCCTTATTTTAAATAGCACTGGGGGGGGAAAAAAAGCACTGCAGTGATGCTTTCTGTGTATCTCTGATTATTTCCGTTAGATAGATTCTGATAGAGTTTGGATGTGTTGTCCTTGCCAAAACTCATGTGGAAATCTGATCCCAATGTGGCAGTGTTGGGAGTTGAGTCATGGGGGCGGATCCCTCATGAATGGATTAATGCTCTCCCTGGGGGAGGAGGGGTAGTGAGTGAGTTCTTGTTCTGTTAGTTCCCGTGAGAGCTGGTTGTTTAAATGACCCTGGCACCTCCTCTCTCTCTCTCTCTCTTGCTTCCTCTAGCCATGCGATCTGCTTGTACTGCCACTTTCCGCCATGAGTAGAAGAAGCCTGAGACCCATGTCAGATGCAGCTGCCCCAGAATCACAAGCCAAATAAACCTCTTTTCTTTATAAATTACCCAGTCTCAGGTATTCTGTTATAGCCACACAAAACAGACTAAAACAGATTCCCAGAAGTGGAATTACTAGTTAAAGAGTATGAGTTACTTTAAGATCCTTCATTAGAAAGAGAGATTTCTAAGAAAAAACAGACATCTCTAAATCTTTTTTTTTTCATTTTTTTAAATGGCAAATTTTAAATATACATATTTAAAGACCAAAATAGTATAATGAGCCTCCATGTGTCATCACCCAGCTTCAATATACCAATTTTTGCCATTCTCACTCCACCCACTCCTCCCCACTTGAGAGTTTTTTATTTTTTTCTTTTTCTTTTTCCTTTTTGTCTTTTTTTTTACTGACCGGTAATGGGATCGCAACCCTCAGTGTTGCGCCCGCACCGCGCTCAGCCAGTGAGCGGGAACCGGTCTCCACATGGGATCTGAACCCTCAGCGGGAGCGCTGCCGCACTCCCAAGCGGCGCACTTTCCAGTGCGCCACCGGGCCGGCCCATCCCACTTGAGAGTTTTATAGTTTTTTCAAGGTAAAACTTTTTTACATATTTGCTTGAAGCTTCCTCTTTTTTTTTTTTTTTTGGCAGCTGGCTGGTACAGGGATCCAAACCCTTAACCTTGGTGTTACCAGGACCATGTTCTCCCACGTGAGCTAAATGGCCAGCCCATGTTTATTTGTATATATTTGTGGGGTACAGTGTGTTGTTTCAACACATGCATATACTATACATTGATTTACTTAGGGTAGGTAGCATACATAGCTTTGTACTAAGGTAAAATTTACATACACTGAAATGCACAAATCTTTTTTTTTTTTTTTTGGCAGCTCGATTCCTGGAACAGGAATCAAACCCTGGACCTTGGTTTTATCAGCTCCATGCTCAATCAGCAACAGCCTCTAATCAACTAAGCTCATGGGCCAGCCCAAAATGCACAAATCTTAACTGTACAATTTTGATAAATGCATACACTTAAGTAAAACATTAACAGAGCTAAGAATAGCTACCCAGAGATTGTTGGGGGAAAGGGGATAACTCCCCTTTCACCTCTACCCACAACAGAGAAAACAGACAGAGCCAAGCAGGTGTCTTACAGTCTGAGTCTTATCTTTTAATTCCATTTTTCCACTAACTTTTTTTTGGCGGCTGGCTGGTACGTGGATCCAAATGCATGAATTCCAGTAACTTTTTGAACTACCCTTTTATATACCTATTCAGTCTTCTCCCTTTCTTTTCTTTGGAGGGGAGGGAGGTTGCTGGCTGGTACAGGGATAGAGTCCTGGACCTTGCCATTATTGGCACCACTCACAGTCTAGTCTTAAAATGACCAAGCCACTGCTGTGTAAAGTCACAGCCACCCATGGACCTGGGTTTGTTTTGGTTGGGACAGGGCCTGGGTTAAGAAACAGGTTCTTAAGTAAACCTGGGTTTTGACTAGAGCCAACTTTTGATTAGGGACCTTGGGATCTGGAGGAGGCTGCCTCCTGCTCCTCCCCTATTCACAGGCTCATCTTTCTTCTCCTCTCACAGTCCCTGAAAAGCAGATCGTTTGGGGAGAATGTCAAGATGGGAGCAGGACTGGCCAGGCAAATGTCCTTGAGCTGGATACAGCATGGTCAATAAATAGGTGCTAACTCAGCTGCAAATACATCTCTGCTTGGAAAGCACCTGACCTAGATCGGAGCAGAGACTAGCCCTTTGCTGGGAGGTAGGAATGAGCCCCACTTAGCACAGGAACATGGAAAACCATGGAGAAATGTCAGAATTTGAGACATCAGTCCCCCAGATGAGACTTTCTCTCAGGCCCAGCCCTAGCTGGATGGTTTCCTGAATTCCAGTTTTTTGTTCTCTTTTGCCCCCACTCAGGTTTTGGTTGGATGTTCTGGTTGAGGTTCAGGGGCATGACGACCTTGCTTTGTCCCATTGTGAACGGTAGCATGGAGGGGAGAGGACCTTTCCTATTGCTCTCTAGCTAGTCAGACAGGAGCCCTGCCTTCCTCCCTCCTCCCACCCTCTTAGGACACCCTGCTGACTCAACAACGGTGCCTCCTGGGTCCTAGGGCCTGGACATACCAGCTCTAGACCTGTGGTGCCTACATTTGTCTGATCATCAAAACTGCCTGGAGATCATGTTAAAAACACACATTTCTGGTCTCTACCCCCAAGATTCTGATTCCCCACTAGATCTTCTTCTCCTTCCTCCCTCCCTCTTTGAAAACTCACTCTTCTAAGCCTCAAGACTTAAGTATTTATCCTCTTTTGAAGTAAACCAGATAAGCAAATTTCCCACAGCTAGGGGTCCTTAACCTATGGTACTTGGGCCACTTCCCCCATACAACCAGAGGCAGAATTTTAGGTATGCACATTTTTCTGGGCAGCAGGTCCATAGTTTTCATCGGATCCTCTAAGATCCTCTAAGGAGTCTATTATCCCCTTCCCCCTTACTCAGAAAAACACTAAAACCTGCCACAATGTATTAGTAATTTTCAAGTACCTTAATATTTTACCAAACCAAGGCTATTCACTTTTTTTTTTTCCTTTTTGTCTTTTTTTTGTGACCGGCAACAGGTCGCAACCCTCAGTGTCGCGCCCGTACCAGACCGGGACCGGCAACGGGATCGCAACCCTCGGTGCTGCGTCTGCACCTCGCTCAGCCAGTGAGCGGGAACTGGTCTGTATGTGGGATCCGAACCCTTGGCGGGAGCGCCGTGGCGCTCCCAAGCGGCGCACTGTAGCAGTGCGCCACTGGGCCGGCCCTAGGCTATTCACTTTTTAACAGGGTGACTGAAATATTTTAACCCAGTGATTTTCAAATTATGCTCCAGAGTGTAGGGGTTTAGAAAGCCAGCCCTAGGCCGGCCCGTGGCTCACTCGGTAGAGTGCGGTGCTGATAACACCAAGGCCCCGGGTTCGGATCCCATATAGGGATGGCCAGTCTGCTCACTGGCTGAGCATGGTGCTGACAACACCAAGCCAAGGGTTGAGATCCCCTTACTGGTCATCTTTTTAAAAAAAAAAAAGAAAGCCAGCCCTTTTAAAGGAGAAGTAGAGAGTCCCCCTTTAATGGAACAATTTTTAAAAAATCTTTTACATGTTTATGGTTCTAAGTTAAAATTTTATTTGGACTAAAATTTTTACACACCAAAAAAGTTAGGATGCCTTTCTTTACTTCAAACAACAAGTTGCAAAAGGTGGAATTTCCAGCACCAAGGCAGACTCATGGGGCCATGGATGCCTTCCTAGTTTTCCCTGTAATCACCCCACGTAGTTGTTTCTTCTACCTACAAGTAAGACCTCTTCCCCAGGGTAGGCAGCAGACACAGCAGCAGACAAAGCAAACACAGCCTGGCAGGCGGGCCCCTGCTGGCCATCCTCAAGCCCTGCGCTGTTGCCTGGCAGCATGGAGCCAGGAGTGCTGGGGCTTCCCATCTCAGGGAAGCTGGGGGAACCCTGGCCTTACATCGCCCCTTCTTTCAGCCTTATTCTATTCCACTCTGGGTTTCCAGCTTCTACTTTAATCAAATGCAGCAAGGACAGAGTTCAGCCACCCCGGGTAGAGATCAGCTGGTTTGGCCATGGACACATCACACAAAGCAGATCTGCACGTGCAGCTGGGTACTTTGTGCCACCATGCTCTGGGCCAGGCAGGACCTGATCCTGCTGTCCAACCTGTCTGCAACTTAAGATGCTTGTACATTTTGGGCAGAGCCTTAGCCTTGGCCTTGGCCTTGGGGCTCCTGGGAGACACTGGCCAGTCTAGTGAGGGAGACAGGATTGCTGTGGTAGTAATAGCCACCCTAGTGAGCACCTGTGAGCCCCCATGTGCCAGGCTCCAGGTGAGCCCTTTACATGCCTCTTCCTCTTCAGCCCTCACAAAACCCCTCTGGAGTGCTGCCAATATTATTCCTGCTGCCTTGACCTCCCGTTTACAATGGTAATCTGCTCCCCTCTGTCCCACTGGACTGATGATCTCTCAAATTTGGAATGAGTTTTCATTTTTTTCCATAACGCTTAGTGTCTTTAAACCCATTTCATAACTTAGTTGCCCACTATGCTTATTGTCTATTTCTGTCCTGCCCCCATCCCAGATCAGATGTAAGCTTCACAAGAACACGGGTCTTTGTTTTTGTTCATGGATGTAGCCCAATGCCCAGTACAGTGCCTTCCTTACACGGTAGCTGTCAGTAAACACTTGTTGAATGACTAAATGGTAGAAGAGTGTGTGGCCCTAGAAAGTTCCGAAGCTGTGCAAGGTGCTAGGATTACAGCCAAGAGGTCTAGACCCTGCTCTTGTCCTTCCACCCACACTACTGCATGATTGTGGGCCAGTCATTAGATTTCCCTTGTCTACAAAATGGGAGATAACACCCTGCTAAAATGATTAAATAGATTTCCCCCCCAAAACCCAGTAACACTGATCTCTGAGGATGATTAAGAGATTATGTTTAGGAAAGCTTTCTGTAAACTGGTTTTTAAAAAAAACCAGCTACTGCTATGACCTTGTCTAAAGAAGGTTTAAATGTCCCCAGGCCTTTTCTCCTCTTTTTGGCAACAAGACTGAGAGAAAGGAGCCCTGTTGACATTTCTGGCCTAATAGAGACAATCTGACAATTTGCAGGAGTTAGATCCTCCTCGGCTTCTCCCTCGATGTTTACTGTCTGCCCTGAGTCACCCTCTTCTCTAATCCCAGTCTTTTCATACATGTGGAACAACATCTGTCCTTTTTCCACTTTCTCTCCCCCAGCAACTCCCTAAAGCTTATCTCTCCAAGAGAAAGTCTGGTCGCTGACATTTATGACACTCAGTAACTGTGGTCAGTCCATCAGGTGCACAGGGCTTTTCAGTATTGGTTATAAATATCCTTAGGATTGAAATGGCTTTGTCACAAAGAAATGAGATGTCCCTTTATAAATTCCAATCCCTTTCTGATAGGTGAGAATATAGTACACAAAAATGTCTACAAGGGGTCAGCCGGTTAGCTCAGAGCACAGCCTTATAACCCCAAGGTCACGGGTTCAAATCCCTGTACTGGCCAGCCACAAAAAACAAACAAACAAAATGTCTACACGGCAGGACTTTATGAGATTATATTTCAAAGATGTACTTCTCTTGCTTTTTAATGAGATCAAAACGTTCCATTATTTTTTTTTTTTACTTGAGCTTTTAATCACGCATGTCAGAACTAGGCCAACTAGGCACTGGCCTATGCAAAACTCTCCAAAGACACAGTCTGTTTGGACATATTAATTGTTTAAGATAGAGAACTTGAACTCGGAGGACAGACTTCTGGCCTGGAGAACCAGACTAGGCTTGTGTGATTCCACTGGAGTAAATATTTATGAGGAGTTGCAAACCACAGTCTCCTAGAACACTGTTTCTCAAACTGGGGTCCCTAAATCCCTGAGAGTTCCCATATGTGTTCTGAAGAGTCCTCATGTTCTCTAAAACTATTTTTTTTAAAAATAGAGCAGTTTTAGGGGCCGGCCCGGTGGCGCACTGCTACAGTGCACCGTGCACCGCTTGGGAGCGCGGCGGCGCTCCCTCTGAGGGTTCGGATCCCACATACAGACCGGTTCCCGCTCACTGGCTGAGCGAGGTGCGGGCGCGACGCCGAGGGTTGCGATCCGTTGCCGGACACGAAAAAAGACAAAAAGAAAAAAAAAAAAAAGAAAATAACCAGGGCCGGCCCAGTGGCGCACTGCTATAGTGCACCGCTTGGGAAGTGCGGTGGCGCTCCCGCCGAGGGTTTGGATCCCACATACAGACCGGTTCCCGCTCACTGGCTGAGTGAGGGGCGGGAGCAACACCGAGGGTTGCGATCCCGTGGCCCGTCCTGGTCCGGTATGGGCGCGACACTGAGGGTTGCGATCTGTTGCCGGTCACGAAAAAAGACAAAAAGGAAAAAAAAAAATAGAGCAGTTTTAGGTCACAGCAAAATTAACCAGAAGGTACAGAGATTTCCCATGTACCTTTGCTCCCACACATGCACAGCCTTCCTGAGCACCAACATCCCCCGCCAGAGTGGTACTCTTGTTACGTTGGATGAACCTACACTGATGCATCATTATCACCCAGAGTCAATAGTTTATATTAGGGTTCACTCTTGATATTACACATGCTATAGGTTTTGGAGAAATGCATAATGACATATGTCCATTATATTGTCATACAGAGTAGTTTCACTGCCCTAAAACCCTCTCCTAGTGCTCCACCTTTTCATCCCTTACCCCCCACCCGCAACCCTGATCCTTTTTACTATCTCCAAAGTTTTGCCATTTCCAGAATGTCATACAGTTGGAATCATACAGTATACAGCCTTTTCAGATTGGCTTCTTTCACTTAGTAATATGCATTCAAGTTTCCTCCATGTCTTTTCATGGCTGGATAGCTCATTTCAGAATAATTTTTAACTTTTGTTATCATTTCATGTCACAGTAGTTCCCCCCTTGTCCTTAGGGGTAAGTTCCAAAACCTCCAGTGGATGCCTGAAACCAAACGTAACATGTTTCCATTCATGTCTTCCACCCACACATTTAATGCTTTTTTCATCTGAAGTAAGCACTTATCATGCACTGTAGCTGTAACTTTTGCAGTGTGAGGAGTGACAGCAAAACTAGCATGAATTTCTTTTTCCTTCTTCACAATTTCATGGATGGAAGATTTGTTCTTACCATAGGTCCTAGCAACCTCAGCATATCATTTTTTTTTTTCTTTCCTTATTAAGTCAGGAATTTTCAACTTTTTGATGAAAGGAAGCACTTTACAGTTTCTCTTTGGCATATCCATATGGTCAGCATTACCGCTCTTGCATTTTGGGGCCACTATTAAATAAAATAACAATGACTTGAACACAGGCACTGCGATACCACCACTGTCAATCCGATAACTGAGACGGCTACTAAGTGACTAACAGGCAGGCAGCATCGACAACATGGAGACGCTGGACAGAGGGATGATTCATGTCCTGGTGGGACAGAGCAGGACGGCACAAGATTTCATCATGCTACTCAGAACAGCACACAACTTAAAATTTGTGAATTGTTTATCTCTGGAATTTTCCACTTAATATTTTCGGACCACAATTGACCGTGGGTAACTGAAACCATGGACAGCCAAACCATGGATAAGGGGGGAATCACTGTACTCTCAAAAATAAATTTACTCATATGAGAGTACTTCAAAAAGTTCGTGGAAAAATGGAATTAAAAGATAATATAACTCTCTCCACGGACTTTTCGAAGACTCCTTGTATCTGAGTTCTTCTTGATGACCACCTTCCCTCAAGAACAGCCACAAGGTTCCCGTGGCTGCTTTGGCATTGGTGCTGACAATTGCTGCCTTACCTAGTGAGGCTGTAAACCCTTTTGCATTCCTTCCTTAGAAAAGTGGAGTGTACTTCTATACCCCAGCCTTGAATCTGGGCAGGCTTTTGACTACTGGACCAATAGTTAAAACACTGTGGAAGTAACACGATGTGACTTCCAAAGCTAGGTCTTCAAGAGCCACACAGCTTCCACACTGAGATGTATCTAGGTATGGGTTTATTTTTTTCTGTCTAGTCTGGGAGTCTTAAGTTTTGAATTTGATGATTCATATCTTTTATTAATTCTGAACTTTTCTTAGATATTTTCTCTTTGAATTTTGCCTTTTTCCTGCTTTTGCTGTTCTCTCTCTCTGGAAATGCTATTAGATGTAAGTTAGATCATCTCATTCTCTTTTCTGGGTGTCTTAACTTCTCTTTAATATTTTCTATCTCTCCCTCTGCTGCATTCTGAGTAATATCTTCATATGTTTCCACTTCATTAATTATCTCTTCATCTCTGTCAAATCTGCAATTTAGCCTAGATATTGAGTTTTAAATTTCAATGGATAGTGTCTTTCTATGAACTTTTTGAAGTACCCTTATGTGTGTGTGTGTGTGTGTGTGTGTGTGTAATTTGTTTTTGTTTCCAGAAATTGTTTGGTTCTTAAAGCAAGCAGAAAGAAAAGACAAAGTACCTATAAAAATACTAAATTATACTAACAGCAAACTTTTCCACAATATAAGAGCGTCCAGAAGTCAACAGAAAATACAGTCAGTCCTCCGTATCAATGGGTTCTAAATTCATGGATCCAACAAACTGTGGATCAAAAACAATAGGGGTAAAAAAATTACGTCTGTAAGGAACATGCACAAACTTTTTTTTCTTATCATCATTCCCTAAACAATACAGTATAATAACTATTTACATAACATTTACAATGTATTATGTATTATTAGTAATCTAGAGATGAGTTACAGTAAATGGGAGAAGATGCATTGATTATATGCAAATCCTATGCCATTTTACATCAGGAACCTGAGCATTCAGATTTTGTATCTGTGGGAGGTCCTGGAACCAATCCCCCACGGATACCACAGGACTGTATATCCAAAGTACAGAGAGAAAAGACCAATCCTAGAATTCTGTTTCCAAGAAAATTTTTCAAGGGTGAGAACAAAAAGTCGATGTTTGGGCTTCAGAATCTTCAGACCTCCCTATCACTTCTTAAAACATTGGTTTAGGTAAGTCACCTCCCCTCTCAAAAATATTGGCTCCCAATAACCCTTAAGATTAAGTTCAAACTTTCAGGCAGCTAAACCTTAGTTTACCTTTTTTTAAAAATTGAGATATAAATCACATACTCTGAAATTCACTCTTTTATGTTGTACAATTTAGTGGTTTTAAGTATATTCACAAGGTTGAGCAAATATCATAATCCCTGAATATTTTCATCACCCCCAAAGTAAACGCAGTGCCCATTAGCAGTCACTCCCCATTTCACCCTCCCCACAGCCCCTGGCAACCACAATCTATTTTTTGTCTCTATGGACATTTTATATAAATAGAATCATATAATATGCAGTCTTTAGCATCTGGCTTCTTTTACTTAGCATAATGATTTCAAGAGTCTTCCATACTGTAGCATGTATCAGTATTTAATTTCTCTTTATGGCTGAAAAATATTCCATTGTATGAAAATACCACATTTCATTTATTCATTCATCAGTTGATGGATATTTGGGTTGTTTCCACTTTTTGGTTATTACGAATGATGCTGCTTTGAACAATCATGCACATGTTCTTGTGTCAACATGTTTTCAATTCTCTTGAGAATACATGTACAGTGGAATTGCTGGGTCACGTGGTAGGTCTGTGTTTATCTTTTTGAGGAACTACGAAACTGTTTTCCACAGCAGCTGCACCATTTTATATTCCCACCAGCAAAGTATGAAGATTTCAATTTCTTCCCTTCTTTGCCAACACTTGTTCGTACCTGTCTTTACAGCCACACTAGTAGTTCACTTTGTCTTTTTACAGTAACAAGATTTGAGGGAAGCACATCTAACAGTAGAGCATAAAAACCCAATAATCATGCTTATGAACCACAAAAAGATCCCTTTATCTTTTAACTGTATCCTCTAGTTCTCCCTGACAGAATCCTCTATCAGGACTGTATCCAGCTGTGGGCTAGAGTCCACTTGTATAAGCTCACAAGAGCTGACTGTCCTCATCCCTTCCCATCTCCCTGCTTAGCAACACTGATAGCTTCAAATTGACTATGATAGGAGTGTTTGCACCATGGAAATCAGCAAACACTATACAATCAGGTCTTCCCTTCACCTCCTTAAATAGCCAGTTGTTAAACACCTAACCAGCACACCAGTAACAGTATCCATTTACTCCCAACTCCATGGTTTTCTTTGATTTGCTCTTTTCTTCAGCTTCTACCTATACATCTTCTAGTTCAATTAAAACCCTAGCCCTTTCTAAAGCTCAGTTCAACGGCTTACACAAAGCTACTTCCATTGTTTCAACTGCCTTTATGGTCTGATGATTCCCAGTTTATGTCTTGAGCTCAGACCTGACTCTTGAGCTCCTTATAACTTCTAACTGCTTATGGGGGCATTCCACAGGTACCTCAGACCCAACGTTTAAAATACAGTTCTCAACTGCTCTCCCCACCAGCGTTCCATGTCTATGATGGTAACATCATCCACTTTGTAGTGGCAACACTGGTTCTTCAGGGGTTTTTGTGTTTTGGTTTTTTTAAAAAAAGATGACCGGTAAGGGGATCTTAACCCTTGACTTGGTGTTGTCAGCACCACGCTCTCCCAAGTGAGCCAACCGGCCATCCCTATATAGGGATCTGAACCCGTGGCCTTGGTGTTGTCAGCACCACACTCTCCCAAGTGAGCCACGGGCCAGCCCTCTTGAGGGTTTTTTGAATAGTACTTTCATTAGTTTTTCTGCTAACAATTTATATTAGAATGATAATAAATGTTTATGTTTTATAAATGTGCATTTTACTTGATGTTTTATAATACATAAAATGCATTTCAAGTGTTTAAGCATTTAGTTTCACTTGTTTCTTTAAAATATTTAATAAATTCTGAACACTTAAAAAAATAAAATATCAGTCTCTGCATTGTCCTTTTGCTCTGATAATGAAACTGCTGCGTCCAGCACCTCCTCACGCCAGGACCGTGCCCTTGACTCCTCTCTCTCTTAGGCCTCATGTACAATCACCTGTTTCCTACCTCTGAAATTTCTCCTGAATCAGTGCACCTCTCTCCACCCGTACTGCTACCAATGAAGTCAAACACAGTCACTTCTTGCTAAGAAGAGCCTGCTCACTGGTCTCCCAGGCTTTGCTCCCTCCTCCCCTCCAATCCACTCTCTGGCTACAGCCAGAGTGATCCATCTGAACTGCTAATCAGGTCGGATCACTGCCCCAAGTTGCCCTCAGTGTAAGTACCAGATTTCCTGCAAGGTTTACAAGCCTGAACTCCCTGGCCCCTGCTTACTTCTGCAGCCTTCTCTCTATTCTGACCCTTTGCCCCAGCCAGCCATAACAGTTTGTAATGTTGCCCACTTTACCCCAATGTAATTCAACTAAAAATATTCACTAACTATATGGTGAGGGGATACAAATATGATCGAAACAGTCCTGACATATACAGGGCCAACATGTACAGCTGTATAGGTTGTGCACTATACAACCCCAGGGAGTGCTGTTCACATAATAGTCTACAAGGTACTACCCTGTAAAATATATTCCACAAAATGAGAATGCAATAAATACGTACATGAACATAATATCAGGTAGAAAGTGACTGTCTAGGACAGTCTCACCCTCGGCCATTGCCAAGTGTCACCAACTGACATTCTGACCCAGCCTCTGCCATCACCAGGAGAATAGGAGATGGGATTGGAGAATCATCTCCAGGATGCCAGGCCGCCTCTGGTCAACCTGATACTAAAGGCAAACAGAAGCCTGACTGTTGCTTAAGCAGGTTCAGCTGCAGCCTGGGGCCAAAGTCTCGGGGTAAGGTTGGGTAGAAGTGTGCTGGGGTAGCTGGTTTCAGGAAAGATTCCCAGCAGTTGATAAAGTTTCTGCACCAGCAGAGTCCAGCCACGTCCTATAAAGCTGCAATCTAGTCTTTCTGGGCCTTAGCTAATTTGACCTTCATTCTAGAAACAGTGAAGAAATCAGAAAAGTCTCTACACTTGTGAAGGAGAAAAGGATGCAGATCTTTCTTCTGTCCCTTTTATATTTTTGAATTGATTACTATGTAAATGTATTACCTGTTCAAAAAAAATTAAAAATCAAATATATAAAAAAAATTATCACCTTGCCTTTATAACTTAGCCCTCCAGAGTGACATGGGTTTACAACTGATCCTCTAAGTAAAAAGCATCAGAAGAGAACCTTGTGTCCTTCTTGAAGAATGCCCTGCCTAATCCCATTCACTACTCACATTCCACCAGTCCTAGCTGAAGCTCCCTTTTCCAGTCCTTCCTGATACTGTCCCTGATCCTTCTAGAAGGTGAGAGCTCCCTCCTCCACAACACTCATGGAGTGAAGATCACAAACTGCCTGGCTTTGTTGTTACTTCTCAGTTGTAATGGTCTCAATTATATGGTAAAGTCTTTGACTCATATTTCTGTGTGACAACCCCTAAATGTCTAACTGTGCTTTGCCTACAACAGACACTTTACAGATATTTTGAATGATTTCATGTGTTTTAGAATTGGAATGAGGTCTGTCACTCTGGAATGGGCTTTGCAGAGAGAGACATCTTCTTTTCTTCGTCTCTGCTGGTGACTCTCCTTGTGTCAATGCACTCCAGTGGCTGGTGAACCATCTGCGTGGTGGTTGTGGTGTCTAGCTGCTTTCATGGCAGCCGTGGTTATTTTGGTGGCTGTGGTGGGCCACCCACACGGAGGTGATGTTTTTGGCATGCTCTTTGGCACTGGCAGTGTGCCTGGTTGTGGGAGGGGGGTCTGGTCCCTGCCTTCAAGCCTCAGGACCCCCTGGGCCCTGAGGCAATGGTGGTATGCCTGGTTGCGGGAGGGGGTTCTGGTCATATCTCAACGTTGAACCCCCCAAATACATATAATCAATTATGGCTCAATAAAATAAAAAAAAATAATAATTGGAATGAGGTCTTCTAATCCAATCTGATCCAGTGCAGACTTCCCTGATAGACTGACAGGTGGTTAGGACTATTGGTTAACTGAGATATTAAAAATATTTAGAAGCCCAAGAGTTCATTCTTTTCAGAGTATTTAGCAGTAATTATACCTACAGTTAATTTTTTTTAAGTTACAGGCATGTTTATTAAAAAAACTGAACAATAAAGAGAGGCATAGAATAGAAAGTCCTCCTTCACCTCTGCTCAATGTACCCTGTTAATGATGTGATGTTATACTTCACAGTGCCCATATTAGTCTGCTAAATCTGCCATTGGAAAGTGCCACAAACTAGGTGGCTTTAGACAACAGAAATTTATAGTGACACAGTTCTGGATGCTGGAAGTCTGAAATCAAGGTTTTGGCAGGGCTGATTCCTTCTGAAGCTGTGAGGGAGAATGTGTCCTGTGTTTCTGCCCTTGCTTCTGGTGACAGCCGGCAATCCTTAGTGTTCCTTTGTTAGTAGCAGCATAATGCCAACCTTCAAGTGGTATTTTCCCCGTGTGTGTCTCTGTGTCCAAATTTCCCTTTTTTTTTTTAAAAAAAAGGACACCAGTCTTATTGGATTAAGGCCTACCCTAATGACCTCATCTTAACTTGACTACATCTGCAAAGACCCAGTTTCCAAATAAGATCCCATTCTGAGTTGATAGGATACATAGGGGGTACTCTAAGATAAACATAAATTTTTGTTGGATGCAAATCAACCCATAACAGTGTCCATATCTCAAATTTTGTATCTAGACAAGAAGAAAAGCATAGCTCTTGGTTCCATGATGTGAAATTTATGAGTGACTTCTTAGACCAAAAATTAAAAAAGGAAAAGCAGAATCATGTTACCTCCTGTAAGAGAAATAAAATTAGTGTATATTGGGCATGCCTCATGGTCCCTGAACTTTGCAAATTTTCTCTTTTAAATCTTCACAATCACCCAAAGTTCTTTGACTTCAAAAAACTGTCTCATTTATTGTAATGTCCCCTCTGCCTAGCTCAGAGTCTTGTACTACAATAGTCATACAACAAATATTTGTAGAATCAATGAACTCTGGGGTAGATATTATGTCCTGCATTTTAAGGATGAAGAAGAACCACTGAATGGTTCAGAGATGTTCAGTCATATGCCCCAAAGTCACACAGTTTGTAAGTAAGATACAGATTGAGAACTTAAACCCGAGCCCACCTTTCTTCAAAGTTCTAGTCCTTCCTTCCTTTCTTTTTTTTTTTTTAAGATTCATATTATGGGGCCGGCCCGGTGGCGCACTGGATAGTGCGCCGCTTGGGAAGCGCGGCAGCGCTCCCGTCCGAGGGTTCGGATCCCATATACAGACCGGTTCCCGCTCACTGGCTGAGCGAGGCGCGGGAGCAACACCGGGGCTTGCGATCCTGTTGCTGGTCCCCGGTCCGGTACGGGGGCAACACTGAGGGTTGCGATCCGTTGCCGGACACGGAAAAAAGACAAAAAGACAAAAAAAAAAAAAAAGATTCGTATTATGTTTTAAGGAGTTCTTGTCCTTTCTATTAAACTTAAACCAGGCTGCAGCCACCACGAAGTAACCCCACTGTTGCCAAAGACACCATAGACATGAGGGAGGTAATTGCAGCCACTTGTGGTTCTGCCACTGCCATGAGGTAACACCGCCATGAGGTAACCTCACTGCTGCCAACGACACACAGATGCCAGGAAGGCAGGTGCAGCTGCCGGTGCTACTGCCACTGCCATGAGATAACCCCACTGCTACTGCAACACCATAGCTGCTTGGGCTGCTGCTGCAGACATTACAGCCAAGTGGGTAGCTACTGCAACTGCCACTGCTGTAGCCACCACTAACACTGGTGCTGTAAGTCAGCCACTGTTGTTGTGCAAGCAGCCCACCACTGCTGAAGTCACTGCTGCCATGGGGGTAGCCCGCCAAAGCACTGTCACAGGCACCACCACTATAAGGGTGGCCACTGCCACCATGCAGGTGGACTGCTGACCACTTGACTACATTGACTCAAGGAGGGTCACCAGTGGAGTCCAGGGAAGGAGAATAACAGAAGAAGCAACTGCTCTACGAGATGACCAGCCATCAGCATAGGGATAATAGAAGATGAAAAAACAAGAAAATATGAGTGCACCAAAGGAATAAAATAACTCTCAAGTACCAGACCCCATAAGGCAGGAAACCCTTGAAATGACTGAAAAGGAATTCCAAGTAAAAACCTTAAGGAAACTCAATGAGATACAAGAAGATATAATTAGATGACACAATGAACTGAGCAACACTATCTGGGGTATGAAGGAGGAAATTTACAAAGAGATCAGTACTTTAAAAAAGAATGTAACAGAACTCATGGAACTGAAGAAGTCATTCAAGGAAATAAAAAACACAACTGAGAGCTTAAGCAGCAGGCAAGAGCAGCCAGAAAAAAGAATTTCTGATTTTGAAGACAGTCTCTTTGAAATAACTCAGGTGGCAAAAAAAAAAAAAAAAAAAAAAGAAAAAGAAAAAAAGAAAAGAAAAGAAAAGAAAAAAGAATTTTAAAAAATAAAGAAAATCTAAGAGAGATAGCAGACAACCTTAAGCACACAAACATCTGAATCATGGGTATTCCTGAAGGGGAGGAGAAAGGAAAGGCATTGAGAACATATTTGACAAAATAATAGTGGAAAACTTCCCACGTGTAGGGAGAGACATGGACCTTCAGATTCAGGAGACTCAAAGATCCCCAAAAAGATTCAATCCAAAAAGAACCTCTCTGAGACACATTATAGTCTAACTGGCAAAATTTAAAGACAAAGAGAGAATCCTAAAACAGCAAAAGAAAAACCTCAAGTTATCTATAAGGGAATCCCCGTCAGACTAATAGCAGACTTCTCAACAGAAACTCTACAGGCCAGAAGAAAATGGGATGATATATTCAAAATACTAAAAGAAAAAACTTGCCAGCCAAGAATACTATACCTAGCAAGGCTATCCTTCAGAAATGAAGAGGAAATAGTGTATTTCCTGGACAGATGGAAACTATGGAAGTTCACCACCACATGACCAGTCCTACAAGAAATCCTCAAGGGATTCCTGCATCTGGAATCCAAAAAATGATAATCACGACCATGAATACATAGGAAAGAACAAAACCCAGTGGTAGAAAAAAAATGCAAACAAGAAAGAGAAAGAAACTGTATCTTAACACCTCCAAAAACCAACAAACAATGAAGACAAATAATGAAAGAGAAAGAAAGAAACAAAAGATATATAAAACATCCAAATGAAAATCAATAAATTTCCAGGAGTAAGACAATATCTTTAAGTAACAACCCTAAATGTAAATGGATTAAATTCCCCATTCAAAAGACACAGACTGGCTGATTGGATTAAAAAGTTAGGCTCAGGGGCTGGCCCGGTGGCGCACTGGATAGTGCGCCGCTTGGGAAGCGCGGTGGCGCTCCCGCCCAAGGGTTCGGATCCCACATGGACCGGTTCCCGCTCACTGGCTGAGCGAGGCGCGGGAGCAACACCGAGGGTTGCGATCCCGTTGCCGGTCCCCGGTCCGGTACGGGGGCAACACTGAGGGTTGCGATCCGTTGCTGGACACGGAAAAAAGGATAAAAGAAAAAAAAAAAAAAAAAAGTTAGGCTCAGGGGGCCGGCCCGGTGGCGCACTGGAGAGTGCACCGCTTGGGAGTGTGGTGGCACTCCCGCCGAGGGTTTGGATCCCATGTGGAGACCGGTTCCCGCTCACTGGCTGAGCGTGGTGTGGGCGCGACGCCGAGGGTTGCGATCCCGTTGCCAGTCCCCGGTACGGGCGCAACACTGAGGGTTGCGATCCCATTACCGGTCAGTAAAAAAGACAAAAAAAGGAAAAAAAAAAAAGCTAGGCTCAGGAGAGCATGGTGCTGACAACACCAAGTCAAGGGTTAAGATCCCCTTATCGGTCATCTTAAGAAGAAAAAAAAAAGCTAAACTCAACTATATGCTGTCTACAAGAGACTCCTCACCTCACCTATAAAGACACACAGACTGAAAGTTCAATGTTTTGTATGGTCTTTCTTTGTTTCTTAGCTCCCACTTATGAGTGAAGATGTGGCATTTCTCTTTCTGTGCCTGGCTTATTTCACTTAACATAATTTTCTCCAAGTGAAAGAAGACCATAATAAAACACTGAACTTTCAGAAGGAGAGAACAGACCTATAGTTACTAAAGGTGGGAAAGGGAAAGGGGGAAGGGAGAATAGTGAGTAGTTGAGGAAAGGACTCAAAAAGTTATTACACCTTGTAACGATGAACATACTAATAATATTGATTTGATCATCACATGCTGCGTACAAATTCTTATAGTCAATTCTGTACTCCATAAATATGTAAAAAGAAAAAAAAAGAAAAAAGGAAAAAAAAAAAAAAAGACACACAGACTCCGAGTGAAGGGATGGAAAAGATATACCACACAAATGGAAACCAAAAATGAGCAGGAGCAGCTATTCTTAGATAAAATATACTTTAAACCAAAAACCATAAAATGAGACAAAGAAGGCCACTACATAATGATAAAGGGATCTGTCCAGCAAGAAAACATAACAATCATAAATATATCTGCACCCACCATTGGAATACCCAGATATATAAAGCAAACACTATTAGACCAAAGTGAAGAGATAGACCCAAATAATAGCTGGGGAACTGAATACCCTTCTCTCAACATTGGATAGATCATCTAGGCAACAATTCAACAGAGAAACACAGGATTTAAACCACATTTTAGACCAGTTGTAGTTGGCAGGTATCTACAGAACATTTCATTTCAACAACTACAAAATATACATTCTTCTCATCAGTCCATGGAACATTCTCCAGGATAGACTACATGTTATGTCACAAAAATCAAGTCTTGGCAAATTTTTAAAAACTGAATCATTTCAAGTATCTTTTCAGACCACAACAGATTAAAACTAGAAATCAGTAACAAGTGAAACTCTGGAAACTATACAGACACATGGAAATTAAACAAGATGCTTCTGAATGACATATGGGTCCAAGAAGAAATTAAACAGGAAATCAAAAAATTTCTCAAAACCCATGAAAATAAAGACATCTCATACCAAAATCAGTGGGATACTGCAAAAGCAGTAATAAGATAGAAGTTTATTGCAATAAACACTTACAACAAATGAATAGAAAGATTTTTTTTTTGTCTTTTTTCGTGACTAGTAAGGGGATCGCAACCCTTGGTTGGTGTCGCCCGCACCGCGCTCAGCCAGTGAGCGCACCGACCATCCCTATATAGGATCCGAACCCACAGCGGGAGCACCACTGCGCTCCCAGTGCTGCACTCTCCCGAATGTGCCACGGGGTCGGCCCAATACAAAGATTTCTAACAAACATCCTAAAGTTACACCTCAAAGAACTAGAAAAACAATCTAATCCCAAAGTTAGTAGACAGAAAAAAATAATTCAGATCAGAGCAGAACTAAATGAGATAGAAACCCCAAAAATAATACAAAAGATGAATGAAGCCAAAAGTTGTTTTTTTGAGAAGGTAAGCAAAATAGACAAACGATTAGCTAGGCTAACTAAAAAAAGAAGAGAGAAGACTAAAATAACGAAAATTAGAAATGAAAAAGAAGACATTACAACCAATAGTACAAAAATACCAAGAATCATTAGAGATTATTATAAACACCGATATACCAACAAATTTGAAAATGTGGAGGAAATAGATGAATTTTTGGACATGTACAAACTACCAAGACTGAGCCAAGAAGAAATAGAAAACCTGAACATACCAATATCAAGCAGTGAGATTAAAGCAGTAATCAGCAGTCTCCCAACAAAGAAAAGCTCAGGACTGGAGGGCTTTACTGCTGAATTTTACCAAACCTTTAAAGAAGAATTAATGCCAATTCTGTTCAAACTATTCCAAAAAATTGAAACAGAAGCCATTCTCCCAAACTCATTCTATGAGGCCAGCATCACCCTGATACCAGAACCGGGCAAAGATACAACAAAAAAAGAAAACTGTAGGTCAGTATCTTTGATGAACAAGACACAAAAATCCTCAATAAAATATTAGAAAATACAATATAGCAAAATATAAAAAAAAAATTATACACCATGATCAAATGGGATTCATCCCAGGGAAGCAAGGATGGTCCAACATATGCAAGTAAATAAATGTGATATTCCACATCAACAAAATCAAGGACAAAAATCACATGATTAACTCAATAGATGCAGAAAAAGCACGTGACAAAATTCAAAATCTCTTCATGATAAGGACTCTCAGCAAATTAGGTATAAAAGGAAAGTAATTCAACACAATAAAAGCCATATACAAGAAACCCACCACCAATATTATCCTGAATGGGGAAAAACTCAATGTTTTTCCCTTAAGAATGGAAACTGGACAAGGATGCCCACTCTCACCACTCCTATTTAATATAGTATTGGAAGTACTAGCCAGAGCAATCAGGCAAGAGAAAGAAATAAAAAGCATCCAGATCAGAAAAGACAAAGTCAAATTGTTCCTATTTGCAGATGACATGATCCTATACACAGAAAAGCCTAAAGACTTTACAAAACAACTCTTAGAGTTGATAAACAATTTAAATAAAGTTGCAGGATATCAAGTCAACATGCAAAAATTAGTAGCATTTTTATACTCAAACAATGAACTAGTAGAAAAAGAAGTAAAGGAAGCTAGCCCATTTACAATAGTCACCAAAACACAAAATAAAGCAAAACAACCCCCCCCCCAAAATGAAACCTAGGAATAATTTAATGAAGGAGGTGAAAGATCTCTACAACAAGAACTACAAATCACTGTTGACAGAAATCAAAGAGGACACAAAAAGATGGAAAGACATTCCATGCTCTTTGATTGGAAGAATTAACATTGTGAAAATGTCCATAGTACCAAAAGCAATCTACAGATTCAATGCAATCCCCACCAAAATATCAATGACATTCTTCACAGAAATAGAAAAAATAATCCTGACACTCATATGGAAAAACAAAAGACCCCAAATAGCCAAAGCAATCTTGAACAAAAAAAATAAACCCAGAGGCATTATACTATCTGATTTCTAATTATACTACAAAGCTATAGTGACCAAAACAGCATGGTACTGGCATAAAAACAGACACATGGGCCAATAGAACAGAATAGAGAACACATACTTACAGTCAACCGATCTTCGACAAAGTCACCAAGAACATACGCTGGGGAAAAGACTGCCTTTTCAATAAATGGTGCTGGGAAAACTGGACATCCATACATAAAAGAATGAAACTAGACCCGTACCTCTTCACCATATACCAAAATCAACCCACAATGGACTACAGACTTAAATATAAGACCTGAAACTATAAAACTCCTAAAAGAAAACATAGGGGGAACAGTTCAGCAAGTAGGACTGGGCAAAGACTTTATGAACATGACCCCGAAAGCACAGGCAACAAAAGGAAAAAAAAACAAAAGGGATTATATCAAACTAAAAAGCTTCTGCACAGCAAAAGAAACAATTAGAGTGAAAAGACAACCTACATAGTGGGAGAAAATACTTGCAAACTATGCTTCTGATAAAAGATTAATATTTAGAATATACAAGGAACTCAAACAACTTAACAGTAAAAAAACAAATAACCCAATTAAAAAATGGGCAAAAGAGGGGCCGGCCTGTGGCTCACTTGGGAGAGTGCGGTGCTATTAGCACCAGGGCCGCGGGTTCGGATCCCATATAGGGATGGCCGGTTGGCTCACTGGGTGAGCGTGGTGCTGACACCACCAACTCAAGGGTTAAGATCCCCTTACCGGTCATCTTTTAAGGAAAAAAAAAAAAAAATGGGCAAAAGAGCTGAATAGGCAATTCCCAAAGGAAGACATACAAATGGCCAGCAGACACATGAAAAAATGCTCAACCTCACTAAGCACCAGGGAAATGCAAATCAAAACCATATTGAGATATCATCTGATCCCAGACTGGCTATTATCATAAAGTCAGAGAATAACAAATGCTGGTGAGGATATGGAGAAAGGGGAACCCTCCTACACTGTTGGTGGGACTGTAAATTAGTACAGCCATTATGGAAAACAATATGGACGGAGGTTCCTCAAACAACTACAGATAGAACTACCATACCCAAAGGAATGGAAATCATCATGTCCGAGGGATACCTGCACTCCCATGTTTATCGCAGTTCAATTTACAATAGCCAAGAGTTGGAACTGACCTAAATGTTTGTTGCTGGACAATTGGATAAGGAAAATTTGGTATATTTACACAATGGCTACTATTCTGCCATAAAAACGAATGAAATACCACCATTCACAGCAACATGGATGATTTACAGAAAATTATGTTAAGAGAAATAAGCCAGGCACAGAAAGAGAAATACTGTATGTCCTCACTCATAAGTGGAAGCTAAAAAATAAACAAATAAATTAGAAAAAAAGAAAGAAAGATACAACAATCACAATGATAAGTTGAACTTTCAAAAGGAGAGAACAGAACTGAGGTTACCAGAAGTGGGAAATGTGGGGGTGGTAAAAGAGGAATTGGCGAAGGGCCAGGAAAAACAGTGACATTATATAGTGTTGAATATACTAATTATCCCGATTTGAGTATCACTTATTGCACACAGGTACTGATATTCAACCCTGTACCCAAAGATATCTACAACCAACCATGTTTCAATAAAAAAATAAAATAATAATAAAGCATTGGAACCGAACATCCAATTAGTAACTTCTAATAAATCCATGAGCGTAAACAACAGTTACCATAAAGTTTTATAGCAATGTACTAGGGAATTTTTATAACCAAATACATATATATGTAAAAAATAACACTTCACTGTTATTTTCTTTCTCCAGCGTTTATTCTCACCAAATGTTTGTTATCTGTGCTGGATCTTGATGAGAGGAAGAAAAAAAGAAAACACAAACTATATCTCACACACATACAAAAACAACAAAAAAACACTTAAACCAGTGGTTCTCAAAGTGTGGCTCTGGGATTGGCAGCTGCAGCAGCACCTAGAAACTTGTTAGAAATTTGAATTCTGGGGCCGGCCTGTGGCTCACTCGGGAGAGTGCGGTGCTGAAAACACCAAGGCCACGGGTTCGGATCCTATATAGGGATGGCCGGTTGGCTCACTGGCTGAGCGTGGTGTTGACAACACCAAGTCAAGGGTTGAGATCCCCTTACCGGTCATCTTTAAGAAAAAAGAAATTTGAATTCTGGGGCCGGCCTGTGGCTCACTCGGGAGAGTGCGGTGCTGAAAACACCAAGGCCACGGGTTCGGATCCTATATAGGGATGGCCGGTTGGCTCACTGGCTGAGCGTGGTGTTGACAACACCAAGTCAAGGGTTGAGATCCCCTTACCGGTCATCTTTAAGAAAAAAGAAATTTGAATTCTTAGGCCCCTCACTCACCCACTGAATCAGCACCTCTGGGGTGGAGCCTAGTAATCTGGGTTTAGCAAGCCCTCCAGGTGATGCTGATTCCTGGTGCAGTTTGGGAACCCCTGCACTAAACCTGGATGGTGCATAGGAGAAGTCAAGAGTGGGTGTGCTGTTAAGAAACTGGGTTGGTATTTTTTTTTTCTTTTGAGTCACCTATGAGTTGCAGTGTTTCCAGAAATCTTGCCTCTTCCGACCGCTGTTTACCATTTTTTAATGCTGAAAAATTACGTTGCTCCACTATTTTTAAAAGGGAAGAATGAGAAACAGAAGAGTGACAGGAGATAATTACTAAAATCTGAAGTCTTTCTTCAATTTTCTTTCCTCTGCTGGAAATGATGAGACCTCCTGCAGGACAGCTCTGATGAGAATTACCAAGTTCAGCTTCAGCTTTTCATCTAGAAAAGAGAACTGGTTGTCTTCTGTAGGATAAGATTGGCAAGATGCTTTGAAAGCTGCCAAGGGCTTCAAAGTTGTAATGACTAAGGGGGAACTGACTCTGCTCCACAGAGCTTCATCTACAGAACCAGGAGAGAAATGACAGGTGCAGCAGCAATCTTAACAGTCATCCATTTCTAATCAGTAAACCAACAGGGGACTGTCATAAAAGCTGGCTGTTCACTGGACAGATGTTTCTTTTTATGTTACAGAGAAGGCTAGGACTCAAGAACCTTTGCAGGAATAACCTGGTTTTTAAAGGAAAGCTACTTTTCTTCCTGAAGGTATTGGTGGCTGCCAGACACCAGCCAGAGGGACAAGGAATAGAGAGCCCTGGGAAGTTTAGAAGGCTTTTGTGAGGGAGGCCGCTAGCAGGCTGCACCTGAAGAAAGTTATGAGGCTTTGCAGTAAAATCTGAAAACACCTAAAGCTACAGCAACAGGACGGAGCAGTGCTCCTGACTGACCCTCAGTGTTTCCTTTGGGAAACTGTAATATTGCCCATTGTGAAAAAGTGAGGTAGGCCTGGCAGGAAGGGATTTGGAGAAAAGAACGGGATCTGAAGCAGAATGCTCAAAAACACAAGCCTTTTACCTAAGTTCACTTTATCAGGTGGTTTCTGCTACAAGGTAGAAAATGAAATGCTCCTTATATGGTACTAAAATTGGTAGTAGCACTCCTCTGCCCTCTCCCACTTCCCCCACCCACAACCAGGTGCTGACAGTGCTGGGACCCTGGCAAGTGCTGCACACAGCGATTTCAAAAGGTTCCTCTGGGCCAGCCTGAAGCAACATCACTGGGAACACAGTCCACATTAGCACCTCATGCTTTGCCAAAGCAGAAAGCGGCCTGGGTCCAAGAGTGAAATATGGTGGAAGAAATTAAGGCAGGATGCCATTCTCCCTAATTTTCAGGAAGGCCTCAGATGATCCATCTGCTTTCTAGCAGTCACAGGAGGAAACAGGATAAATCTTGCCACTTTATTTTTATATCTACTGATAAACAAGACATCTTGTTTTTTTTCTCCCACTCTGAGCAGTGCCAGCTTCTATAATGGTTAATGGATAGTAATTAAACATCATATCCCCTGCTATTTCAATTTGAGACTAGAGGAAATTACTCTGGCTTAAAAAATTAGATATATTCCATTTATATTTCATTTATATGAAAAAGAAATAATAATCGCTGGTCCCATAATAATCTCCACAGATACCTGGAGATAATATCCAGATACTACAAAGTCTCAGTAACCATATTAACTTATCATTGAATCCCTCTGCAATGTCTTCCTCTGATGTTCCTAATCTTTTCCATTCTCATGCCATAGCCAGCTCATCAGTACATCTTTCTGGCACATGACTACTAAATGATTTTCTCATGTGTTTTCTTCATGGGCTCTGAGAAATACATGTCCTACAACATTTTCATCTTTTCCTTGGCCACCAGGAAGCTCAGGGTTATTCATATATTCATACATTCATTTACTTATTCTTTCTGCATTTGTCATTCTAAGTTGTATTTTTCCTGCCATAATTTCTATTTTATATTTGGATTTTATTACTTTGATGGAAGTGTTTCCTGAAAACTGAAGTCCTTGTAGGTGTCATTAATTAATCAAAATAAGACCATTTATGGTTTGATCCTTGCCTTCTTCTCCTACCTCATTTCTAACCATGTTCTCCTTCCCACTACACTGGCCTTCTTTCAGTCCTTTGTACTCATCTCATGGCCTTTGCATGTGCCGACTCCAATCTCCTCATGGCGAATTACTTCTGGACGCCCTCCAGTCCTCAGCTCAGTTATCACTACCCCGAGAAGAGTTCCCTGAACTTCCTGCTTGAGTCAAATCCCCTAATATGTGCTTTCCTTGCACCATGTACCTTTCCTTTGTAGCACTTGTCACAGTTGGAATTTTATCTCTGTGATGATTCGATTAATATGTATCTCTCCCACTAAACTATAAGTTCTCTATAAACAATACCTGGCACACACTGGGTCTGCAATAAATTTTGAATGACTGAATGAATGAGTTATTACATCCACACCCACTAGTTTCTCTTGCTCCAGTCTTTTCTTGTCCAAAACACATATCTAAATGTATCACTCCCCTGCTCAAAAAACACAAGTTATTGTCCAGCATGTTCAGAATCAAGTCCAACCTTTCTTCTCACCAGTCTATAAGGGCCTCCAAGACTGGCCTCAAACCACCTCCCTATTCTTTTTCTCCCCCTTCCAATGAAGTGACCCTGGTTACCCTGCACATTCCCATCTCCTGGCCCAGAATGTCCCTCTCCAATGACCTGTCTAAGACCTACTCTAAACCAGGGGGCAGGCTAAGCTTTGGATGCTGCCCTAGGCCTTCAGATGCCACCTACCCTTAAAGCCTTTTCTAATTTCTCCAGTTTCCCTATTATAGTTGCAAATGCAAAGCCTCTGTTTATGTTCACTTTCATCTCTTTTATATAACAAAAACATATATATATGTTTATATATATAATTATATATACAAACATATATAATGTATATGTATATATATAACATATATATATATATGTTTGTATATATAATTATATATATATAATGCATTATACTTATGGACATATTCCCTCTCCCCCACTAAACTCTAAGCTCCTTGAGGGCAAGAACTGGACCAATTCATTCCAAATTCCCAGCTTCAAGCATAGTGTCTGGCACATTGTGAATGCTCAAAATGATTATTGAAATGATAATGATAACATGGAGACTTAGGAACATCAAATTTAGAAAATTAGTCCAACAGCTAAAGGAATGGATGATTTCATTATAAACTGTGGTGTGGTGACTTAAAATATGTGTATAGATTCTTTGATATTCCTTCTTTAAGGAGGGACACAGAGCTTAATTCTCCTCCCCTGCATTGGGGTGAATTTAGTGACTTGCTTCTAATGGACAGAATATGGTGAAAGTGATGGTACATGAACTTTGAGATTAAAAGGCATTACGGCTTCTTCCTTGCTGTTTCCCTGACTGCCTGCCCTGGAGGAAGCTGGCTGTCATATCATAAGGATGCTCAAGCAGCTCTATGGTGAGTCTGAGGATCTGAGACTCCTGCTAAAAATATGTGAATGAGCCATCGTGGAAGCGGATCTTCAAATTTTAAACAAGCTTTTGGGTGACTGCAGCCCTAGAGGACATCTTGACTGTAACCTCATGAGAGAAACTGTGAGATAATAAGTGTTATTTTAAACCGCTAAGTTTTAGAGTAATTTGTTACAAAGCAATAGATAACTAATACATGTGGCTATCCATTCAGAAAAAGGCGACAGTTTTTAATTCCTATTGGACCAAAGGAGATTTCTGTCTCCCGAATAGTTGATTTGATAAGATTAATAATTCTATTTTTAAAAAATTGATATGCTGGGCCGGCCCGGTGGCGCACTGTGCTAGTGCGCCGCTTTGGAAGCGCGGCGGCGCTCCCGCCGAGGGTTCGGATCCCACATACAGACCGGTTCCCGCTCACTGGCTGAGCGAGGCGCGGGGGCAACTCCGAGGGTTGCGATCCCGTTGCCGGTCCCGGTCCGGTACGGGGGCGACACTGAGGGTTGCCATCCGTTGCTGGACACGGAAAAAGACAAAAAAAAAAAATTGATATGCTGGTTCTCCCTACCTAATAGACCCTACTATATCTTTAGTTCTTATCTAAAGTTTACCACTTTTTTAAAGCCCTGATTGACTTTCACTTCTTTTGTGAAGCTCTTCTTAACCACTCCAGCCTATGCTGAAATAATTTTTCTCCACTCATTTGCATTTTGTCACTTAATAATCATAACAGCTTCCACATATTGAGTACATGTTATGTGCCGGTGTACTGGGTTGAATAGTGTCCCTCCAAAGTTCATGCCCACTGGGACCTTAGAATGTACACTTATTTGGAAACAGTGTCTTTGCAGATATAATTAGCTAAGATGAGGTCATATTGGATTATCACGGGCCCTAAATTCAATGACTGGTGTCCTTATCAGAAGGCCATGTGAAAACAGAGAGAAGCACAGAGAGACACATGCAAAAGTGAAGGCAGAGATGGGAGTGATGCAGCTGTTAGCCGAGGAACCCCAAGGACTGCCAGCAAACACAGAAGCTAGGAAGAGGCAAGGAAGGACTATTCCCTAGAGAAGTCAGGGAGAGTATGGCCCTGCTCACGCTTTGATTTCTGACTTCTAATCTCCAGAGCTCTAAGAGAATAAATTTCTGTTATTTAAGCCACTCAGTTTCTGGTACTTTGTTAGGGCAGCTCTAGGATCTAATACAAATGGTTAATGTGCATGTCTTATTTCTCAACAATCCTCTGAATTAAACACGATGAGCTCCTTTGGTAAATGAGATGCTGAGATTCAGCAGTTTGCCTGAGTCTCAGCCAGTGAATCTTTGCCTGGGTTATGAACTCTGTCTCCAGAGACTGTGTTCTGCCCGCTGCTCCTTCCTAACTGGCCTCATTCCACCGTGCACTCGATCTCTGCTTGGAACCACTTGTTCCCTTAAAGGCTGTATGTTCCATTGGTGTTGGTTTCATATCATATAATTCTTCTATGTCTCTTTCAATCCATTATATTCAATAAATACTTGATGAATAAATTATTTTAAAGTGCACAAGATTAAACATTTTAAATATAAGACAAAAGTATTTGGTAGAAAAAACAATCACCCATGCTCTCTAGAGGGAATCCGTCACTGATATTTTCAAATATAAGTATTCTGATGATATCTATTCTCTAGAACCAGCTACCAATGTGGACAGTATTTGCCAATATTCCTAAGAGGCATCAAAAACAGAAAGCATATAGGGTGGAAGAAATGGATGTCAGAAATAATGGGGTCATCAGATGACCAGTTATCTTCCTTAACTGATAAATATGAAGCTTCATGTGTCAGAGGCAAAGACCTTTCCTTTCCCTGCATCAGATAATTGAATTCTAAAGGCCCTCCAGAGTTCATGTAATCCCTTCCTCTTAGTTGAGGATAACAGATATCTACAGGAGTTTTTAAGGAGTTTCAGTTAAAGAATGTTCACAATTTCTTTTTTATTTTTATCTTTTTTATTTTTTATTTTTTGGTGGCTGGCCAGTATGAGGATCTGAACCCATGACCTTGATTGATATTACAAAGCTGTGCTCTAACTGAGCTAAATGGCCAGGCTTTTATCTTCTTTTTAATTTTATTTTAGTTTTATTATAAATGTCCACAATTTCTTTAAAACTCTTTTCCAGTATCTAACAGCTTTCTATCTGTCATAAAAATTCACAATAATGTCTAAGAAAAAATTTGCAGTTTCTTATACTTAGTACAGTGGCCACCAGAGGTTAATCTTAAGTTACTTTCTTAAACGCATCCCAGAACAAGCTACAGGGAGGTCTCCTTGAATGTTCAGAGTCCAGGTTCTCAGTCCAACCAAGGCTTTAAGAAACTGATGATTCGGGGCCGGCCCGTGGCTCACTCGGGAGAGTGTGGTGCTGATAACACCAAGGCCACAGGTTCGGATCCCATATAGGGATGGCCGGTTTGCTCACTGGGTGAGCGTGGTGCTGACAACACCAAGTCAAGGGTTAAGATCCCCTTACCGGTCATCTTTTAAAAAAAAAAAAAAAAAGAAAAGAAACTGATGATTCTCCTATTTTATAAGTTGGGAAATGGAGCTCTATGGAGATAATATCCTTGGTTTTGGGAAACAGGAAGTGAATTTGCAGAGTAGTACAAAAAGCCTGTCTTAGATCTATTTGGGCTCTGGCATCAAATCTAAGGAGAAAATTCTGAAGCATATGAAATCTAAAAAAAGGAGGGTGGTAGTAAGTTTTGGCTTAAAATGTTCAGAAATCACTTAACAATTACAAATGCTTAAAAAATAGTACTTTTTAACCCACTGACATGGTTTTCCTTCAGAAATAGCGAGATTCTCATTACCACAAAGGTTCAGACCCACCTGAGGATAAGCACCCATCTACTGCAGGGGGTTCTTGGGAATCTATTTGAATACTCTCAGTGGTACCACCTTTATATGCTCATACTTATTCATGTCCATTCCCTTCATTACTCATCATCCCACTGAAACGAAAATGTACAAGCCATAAGCCATTGCCTGCATTACAAGCAATCAGATGCATTGGCCACAACCACACATTCCCCTGAAATATAGGAATCTACACCTGGGGAAAACTACTGGTGAATATAAGAATTAGGGATAACCTTTTAGATAATCCATGACTAAAAAACTCTGTATTTCTTTTAAAAATATGCCTTTTTCTTTTTCTGTAGTTCTTTGTTCTCATCTGACTTCCTGCTAGCTATTTTATATTTTCTCTTACAGATGATTCACATAGCTGTGTAAATGAAAGTTCTAGCATTAATTTTTAATTTTTATTTTTTTAAAAGATGACCGGTAAGGGAATCTTAACCCTTGGCTTGGTGTTGTCAGCACCAAGCTCAGCCAGTGAACTAACCAGCAATCCCTATATAGGGATCCGAACCCGTGGCCTTGGTGTTATCAGCACCACACTCTCCCGAGTGAGCCATGGGCCGGCCCTCTTTTAAACATTTTTGACAAGAAAAATAAGTTGACCCATTAATTCAAATTTGTACTGAGCATCTAACCTATGTATAGAGCAAAGCTTGACATGCCTGATTTCTCCCAAATGCTGTCTGAGCCAGACCATTCTTACGAGAATTTGAATAAAGCCAGAACATATATAGTAATTGATGTCCCTATATCTTTTTCTCTTGGTGGCTTACTAGCCACTCTTTTATTTTCACATGATTGGGGGTGGAGACTGAAGTAATCAATTTCAAGTAGAAAAGTAGCCAATTTCAGTTCTCTTTCTTCAGTTTGTTTCTAATTCAGGAACAGCTTTCCTTTTTTTTCCCCCATGGGGTGAGGAGAGGGATTCTCCAATTAGTGTGCAGACTTATTACAATTAAAGTCCTTTTTTTTTTTTTTTTTGCCTTTTATTTGTATCATCAGCAAGATTTAGATTTAGGAAACCACATTCTAGTCCTATGAAACTCAATTCATTTATTTTTTTGCACTGCATAGTTTTGTGGGTCTTTTTAAATGCCTTTAATGATACATGACGAACGAAGCTAAAAAAAAAATAGGTGATAACCTCATATTAGGCATCTCAGATTTAAAGGAATTTGAAAAGTGGAGAGCCTAGGAAGTATGAAAAATATATTCTCTTTCAGCAACTGCTGAGCACTAACTATAATTATCTGTTCGGTTCTTTATCTGGTGCAACACAAAGAAGAGTTTAAGAAAGAAATGTGGCAAACACTACAATTTTTATCACTTACCAGAGGGACAATACAGACGGAGCAAAAGCTGTAAGTTTGACTAACTTATTTTTGCAAAATTTGGCAGAATTAGCCACGCGGCCCATCTGCCCTGATAAAGCCGCAGGCTCTTCACCCCGGCCCTGGTGTCTGTCTCAGTGATCCCCAAATGAGAATGAGTCCTCCTGGCCATCCTCACAGCCGAAGCCTCCCCCGAGCCTGTCAGCTGACCCCAGACGGAGAAGGCTAAGGACGTCTTCAAAAATCCACGCTACCGGGCCGGCCCGGTGGCGCACTGCTACAGTGCGCCGCTTGGGAGTGCGGCTGCACGCTCCCGTCGAGGGTTCGGATCCCACACACAGACCGGTTCCAGTGACGGCGCAACACCGAGGGTTGCGATCCATTGCCAGACACGAAAAAAGACAAAAAAAAAAAATCCACGCTACCAACTTCACGCACTTCCATAAAAATGTTAAATGCTTATATTCTTTGACCTGCTAATTCTATTCTCGAGAATTTATTCTACAGATAGACTCAAGTATGCAGCGGTGCCTGTAGGAGGATGTTCACTGTAGCTCTGTTGTAATATAAATGACTGGAATCAACCTATTCATCAAGAAGTTCCTGTTTCGGGGCCGGCCCGGTGGCGCACTGCTACAGTGCGCCGCTTGGGAGTGCGGCTGCACGCTCCCGTCGAGGGTTCGGATCCCACATACAGACCGGTTCCCGCTCCCTGGCTGAGCGAGGTGCGGGGAGCAACACCGAGGGTTGCGATCCCGTTGCCGGTCCCGGGCCGGTATGGGCGCGAAACTGAGGGTTGCGATCCGTTGCCGGTCATGAAAAAAGACAAAAAGGAAAAAAAAAAAAAAGAAGTTCCTGTTTCGGGGCCGGCCCGGTGGCGCACTGCTACAGTGCGCCGCTTGGGAGTGCGGCTGCACGCTCCCGTCGAGGGTTCGGATCCCACATACAGACCGGTTCCCGCTCCCTGGCTGAGCGAGGTGCGGGGAGCAACACCGAGGGTTGCGATCCCGTTGCCGGTCCCGGGCCGGTATGGGCGCGACACTGAGGGTTGCGATCCGTTGCCGGTCATGAAAAAAGACAAAAAGGAAAAAAAAAAAAAAAGAAGTTCCTGTTTCAATAAACAATGGTACAAACATAAAATGAATCACAATTGTGTTGTTAAAAATAAAGAAGTGGGGCTACGGTAATGAAAACAGTCAAGTACAGAATAGGACAAATATTCTTATGTGGATTTTACAGAAAGTAAAAAAGAATACACAGATGTGCTTCAACAGGCGGAAAACATTTCAAGTAGAACATGTTTAAGCAAGTGTTGACAGAAGTTAGCCTTTGGTGATTTGCAGGGGTGAGGAGAAACTTCTACTTTTCAGCTCATACCCTTTGTACTATTTGTATTTTTAGCATGAACAGGCAAAAAATAGTACGTTGGTGAAAAGCCCAGCTGCCTCAAATCCTGACCTTCTACTAGCTAAGTAACCTTGGACAGGCTAATCACTCTGTGCAATTATCTACAAAATGGGGATTCATTCAGGAAATTTTTAAAGTATCTACTATGTGACAGGCACTAGAAATATAGAAATGAATAAAACATACAAGAATACTGACCCTCATAGAGTTTATATTCTGGTTAGAAGAGACAGATAATTAAAATACATATGTGTTTAAGTATGCACACATATGTATATATGTAAAATATATATCAGATGGTAAAGAGTGGTATGAATAAATATACACCAGAAAAGGGGAGAGGGAATGGTGTGGGGTAGAGTAGTGGTGGGGTATAAATAGTACCTACCTCACAGAGTTATTGTAGGGACTAAATGACTTCATACATGGAGGTCACTTATAACACTCAGTAAATGTGAATGATTATAATATGTATGCATTACTTTTATAATGAAAAAGTAAATGATAATAATTTTTTTTAAAAAACTCATACCCCCTTGGGCCAGCCCATGGCTCACTCGGTAGAGTGCGGTGCTGATAACACCAAGGCCCCGGGTTCGGATCCCACATAGGGATGGCCGGTTCGCTCACTGGCTGAGCGTGGTGCTGACAACACCAAGTCAAGGGTTAAGATCCTCTTACCGGCCATCTTTTAAAAAAAAACAAAACCCATATCCCCCACCTTTAATTAAAATCCTACATCCTTCTTTAACAGTTTCTGAAATTTTAAAATGGGGATACAGTATACTTCATTTTACAAGTGTAAGTTTATGTAGTCCAGCCACACCGGCCTTCTAGCCATCCCCTATGCACCAGCCTGCTTCCTGCCCACAAGCTTGTCCCCTCATCTTTACCTGCCAGATGTCTCTACACTCTTCAGATCACCATTTAAACTCACTCTCAGAGAGGCCTGTGCTCACCTTCCCCACCTGAATTGTCTCCTTGTCATAACCTCTCATCATATCTTTCACTTTTCTTTCATAGCACTTCACCAAATTTATAACTACAAGTCAATTGCAGTGGTATTTGTGGGTATTAACTCTGCTTTTCAAGCCAAACAACCTTCTTCCCAACCACCTGGATGGGGACATGTAAAAGAGGAGAGGGGTGGCTGGGTGTAGCGTGGGTGAAGATGAATCGTTTTTCTTTACTCCTGACTGGGTGGAGGGGGAGGCAGCTGAGAAGGGATTTGGAAGAGTAAGAATGATGTATAGGGATTTTTATATTGTTGCTGTGGAATAAATTAAATCCTTTTCTGCTGAAAAAAAAATTTCTAATGAAGACTACATTGCTTATTGTGTTGAATTGCTGTAGTGGTGCTGTTTGTTGCTTGGTGTGTGTGTTTGTATGCATGTAGATGAATTCTTGGCACCCTAAGAAGTGATAAATTGTGTATCCAGGTTGGTGTAGATTTAAAAAGAGACTGCACACAAGAAAGCAGAAGCAGGAGGATGAGGAGCCAAAAAATATCTCTCAGTTGCAGTAATAACTTCTAGAAATGCTCTGAGCTCACTTGGGGTGGGGTCCTCATTGACACCCACGGGGCTCTTCAGTTATGGGCCAAGAAAGAATAAAAGGGTGTATGTGTTTGTGTTGCCTAATAATTTACCAAAGTTTTAAAGGATTGATAGCATTGCCAAGGACGTGTGAAACGTAAGTGTGTGCAAGATTAATGGGAAGTAAAATTGGTGCCATTTCTCCAAAAGAGAAATTGAGTAACATGGATCAATATAAAATATACATGCCCATTGGTTATGTATATTTTTTAAAATAATAAAGAATACTCATTTTTATTATTTTAAACATAATTTAAGGAGTTAACTGAATGGCAAATGAGCAAATGTCTACAAATATGCATATGCAAAGGTATTCACTCCAATATTGTTTATACTACTAGAAGTTGGAAGCTATCTGAATTGGCTGATGTATTATGCAAAGGAACTTCTAAAGGTTCATGGAAAAATGAAATTAAAAGATAAAGATAAAGATAAAAAAATATAAACTGTATTTCTCAACATAAGATCCATCAAGTTCAAGACACTTTTGTGAGCAACGATACCAGCCATTTTGTCCATCACGAAAGAACTAAGATCGTGGGAACTTAACCATGTCAATGTGATCGTTTTTACATTATTAACTGAGAAAAAAGAGTGCCCTTTAAAGATTTTTTAGGAATAGGTAACAACAACAACAAAATGCCAGAAGGAGCCAAGTCAGGACTGTAAGGTGGATATCTAATGATTTCCCATCAAAACTCTTGCAAAACTGTCCTTGTTTGTTGAGAAGAATGGAGTTAGCAGGAGCATTGCTGCAGTGAAGAACTCTCTGGTAAAGCTTTTTTGGGCATTTTTCTGCTAAAGCTTTGGCTAACTTTCTCAAAACATTTTCATAATAAGCAGATGTTATTGTTCTTTGACCCTCCAGAAAGTCAACAAGCAAAATGCCTTGACCATCCCAAAACACTGCCACCCTGAGCTTTGATCTTAACTGGTCCTTTCTGCTTTGGCCGGACCACTTCTCCTCTTGGTAGCCATGGCTTTGATTGTGCTTTGTCTTCTGCATCAGACTGGTAGAGCCACATTTCATCTCCTGTTACAGTTCTTTGAAGAAATGTTTCAGGACTTTGATCCCCTCATCTAAAATTTCCATTGAAAGCTCTGCTTTTGTCTGCAGCTAATTTGGGTGCAGCAGTTTTGGCACCCATTGAATGGAAAGTTTGCTCATCGGTAACTTTTCAGGTAGAATTGTGTAAGCTGAACCAATCGAAATGTCTATGGTGTTGGCTATTGTTTCTGCTGTTAATCACTGGTTCTCTTAAATTAGGGCACCAAAAAAATTAATTTTTTTCCTTGCAAATTGCTGTGGATGGTCTGCAGCTGTGCGCTTTGTCTGCAACATCATCTCGTGTTTTCTTAAAACAAGTTATAAATTTGTAAACTGCTGATTTCTTTGGGGCATTGTCCCCGTAAACTTTTTATAAAGCATCAAGATATCACCATTCTTCCACCCAAGCTTCACCATAAATTTGATGTTTGTTCTTGCTTCAATTTTAGTAGAATTCATGTTGCTCTGATAGGCACTGTTTTCAAACTTATGTCTTATCCTTCTTAGTGCCTCAAACTAGATCCTGTTCAGACATGTTATAACAAGTCAGTATAAGTTTATTTTGGTGCAAAATTTTTTTTAATCCATGTGTAGTTTTTTCATAATATGTATTTTCTATGAACTTTTAGAAGACCCCCCTCATACACATCCTGAAAAATGATGTAGACCTGTATTTATTAACATGTAGCAATGTCCCCTGCATATTATTGCATGAAAAAAGGAGGTTATAAAACAGCATGTGTGGTATGATCTGATTTATGGATAATTACATATTTATAGCTATACATATAAGTATAGAAGAATAGAAAGTCTATAAAGATAGAAGGAAGCCTGGAAAGATATAACAAAATAGTTTCAGTGAGTTTTACCAGTTATGAAATTTTGGGTAAGTTTTTTGTCCTGTCTTCCATTCTATATTTCTTGAATTACTAGAATAAGAAAGTATCTGCCCCGGGGCCCTGCCAGGGGCCCAGGGAATGGAGCCGGGGACTGAACCCGCCCCCCACAACCAGGCACACCACCAGTGCCAAGGAGTATGCCAAAAACATCACACCCATGTGGGTAGCCCACCACAGCCACCACAGTAACCATGGCTGCCACAAAAGTGGCTAGACGTCACAATCACCACGCAGATGGTCTGCCAGCCACTACAGTGCATTGACAAAAGGAGAGTCACCAGCAGAGACCAAAGAGGATGTCTCTCTCCACAAAGCCCACTCCAGAGTGACAGAAGCAGCATCTGCTCTATGATAATATTGGGGGACCTGAACACACCTCTCAGCATTGGACAGATCATGTAGGCAACAAATCAACAGAGTAACAGTTACTCTTTCAGAGGGAGAGAAGAAATCTAGGGTTATCAGTGATGGGAGTGGGGAGAGAGAGGGAAGTAGGAAGAGACTGGACAAGGGGCATAAAGAATAAGTACAATTTGTAACAGTATACGTACTAGTAATATTGATTTGATCAACATGTCAACATTGAATCCCCAAAATATGTATAATCAATTATGATTCAATAAAAAAAGAAAGAAAGCATCATTGTTCCAAAAAAATAGCCGTTTAAAAATAGTATTTAATAGGCCAAAAGGAAATAGGGAAATTTGGAGTTCAGTCCCATTCCAAAATCAATACTTTGTGGGCTTTGCCTTGAGTATGATATTTCACTACTGTGCTGGAGTTTTCTTGCTGTATTACTGAAGGAGTGATCTAATCACAGATACTGTGATTAAAAATTCTCATATGTCATCTTTCCAGCAAGATGCTGGAAGTATATAAAACATCTTGTAGTATACTGTAAATTAGGTCTCTTGGTAAAATCTCTCCTATCCTTCACTTTTCTTTCATAGTATTTAACCAAATTTATAAACATAAATCTATCAGAGAGGTTGGTTATTTGTACCAATCGTGTTTTCACAGGGATAGACTACAAAAGTAGCAACAAATTCTCTCCATCCCTATGCCCCTTCACAATGTGACATTGCAGGACCTCCCATCAAGAGGTGTAGTCTATTTCATGGCCTGACCACGTGACTTGCTTTGGCCAATAGGACATTAGTAATCATGACATAGGCAGAGGCTTGAAAAGAGCTGGCATATTATGGCTTGCTCTCTTATTGCACTTGAAATTCTGAGACCATCACATACATGAGTCTGAGCTAGCCAGCTGGAGGATGAGAGGCCACAAGACCCTGGGTACCCCAGTCAACAGCCTGTTAATATCAGACATCTGGGTGAGTCATCCTAGATCATCTAGCTTGTGGTTAACCCACCAGCTGACCACAGTTGCATAAGGGAGCCCAGCAGAGATCAGCCATGCTGCTCCAGACCAGAAGAACCACCCAGTCAAGATGAAGAATTGAAGGCTAAACAATGGTTACTGTTTTAAGCCATTACATCTTGGGGTGGTTTGTTACACAGCAAAAGCTAGCTGTCACAGATCCTTTTTTTTTTTAACTGAAAGGTTATGGGGCAGAGGAACCTACATCTTGATTAAGAATTTAAGGTTCTCTAGTTAACAATTTCCTGTAAAATAAGGAGGACACAGGCAAAGAAGAACTCCATTATTGGACCATCGGAGTATGAACAAGATCCACATTTGCAGAAATTATCTAAATTTCATAGGGCTAGACAGTTCTTGGTAATGTCCTTTTCTCAGAAATTAGTCCCTTCAGTGTCTAAGGCAGCATTAAACCCTTCTTTTTAGGATTCATCCTGATGTAAAGGAAAACTCTAAAGTGTAACTGAATCCACCAAATCTGGATATGGGGGGTTAGATGTGCCCACAGAGCACTTCCTTGAAAGTACTACAATAACTAAGTCTCTTCTTAGGTAGTAGAGAGCAGTAGCTATTTTCTATTAGTGATACTTCTATTTTATCCTAAGATCATATCTTGAGACCTTAAGTTGCTACCAATTTCTAGAAGCTGACCCCTGGAAGTTGCTTTCACCCAACCTGTATTTAGTAATAATGTGGGTGTGACTATGTCTTTCCAGCTTTGAAAACAGAAGAAAACCTATCCAACCTGGAATGCATCAAATTAAAAATCACTGAAAACTGAAGAAATCTGTAAAGCATGTTTACTCTAGGTAAACATGACCCCTAAGAACTCTGAAGAAATGACATAACTTATGAAGGGAGAGTGGCCCCACAGTTAAGCCCCAACTTAGTATTTCTGGGGCTAAAGAGACTGTCCTAGTCTGTTCGAGCTGCTATAACATAATACCTTAGACTGGGTAACTTACAAACAATGGAAATTTATTGCTCACAGTTTTGGAGGCTGGGAAGTCTAAGACCAAGATGCCAGCAGATTGGATATCTGGTGAGGGCCCATTCCTGATGGAAGGTACCTTCTACGTGTCCTCACATGGTGGATGGAGCAAACAAGCTCCCTTGGGCCTCTTTTATAAGGGCACTAATCTCATGGGACCTAATTCCCTTTGAAAGGCCCCACCTCTTAATACTACTGCATTGGGGATTAGATATCAACAATGAATTTGGGGGGACACAAACATTCAGATCATAGCAGTGACTAAGGTCCTTCATGGAATCTCAGTCTCTAGAGTCATCAAAGAATAAATTATGATTAGCTCCCTCACTTGGGAAAACAATTTGGCATTCTCTTGTAAAGATGAATCTGCACCGCCCCCCACTACCCAGAACCCCACTTCTAGTCTTATTCCTTTGAGAAGTTTGCACCTGTGCACCAGGAGACAGGTTCAACAATGTCAATAGCAGCTTTGGTTGAGGTAGCATAACACTGGAAACCCAAATGCCTATCAACAGGAGATGAACCTAAAAATTGTGGAATATGCACACAAAGGAATATTTTACAGCACTGAAAATGAACAAAATATAGTAACATGAAATAACATGGATGAGTTTAGAAGCTTAATGTCAAGTTAGGAAAGCAAATCTTATAAGACTACATACAGTGCGATGTATTTTTAAAAGGTCAAAAATAGGGCCAGCCCGTGGCTCACTTGGGAGAGTGTGGTGTTTATAACACCAAGGCTGTGGGTTTGGATCCCATATAGGGATGGCCGGTTAGCTCACTCGGGAGAGCATGGTGCTGACACCACCAAGCTAAGGGTTAAGATCCCCATATCGGTCATCTTATAAAAAATAAAAAAATAAAAATAAAAAATAAGCCCGTGGCTCACTCGGGAGAGTGTGGTGCTGATAACACCAAGGCCATGGGTTCAGATCCCATATATGGATGGCCGGTTCGCTCACTGGGTGAGCATGGTGCTGAAAAATAAAAGGTCAAAAATAAACAAAAGTAAATAAGATTTTATTTAGGGAGACATATGTATGTGAAAAAAAATTTTTAAAAAGGAACAGAAAACCAAAACTTAGGGCAGCAGTTACATCTAAAGCTGGGATTGGAGATAAGTCCCCACAAAGTTTTGTCAGCATGGATTATGTTCTAATTCCTAAACTGAGTAGTGGGTTAATAATTCATATATATGTATATGTATATCTTATATATATCAATTATTACATAATTAAATAAATTTAAACAGTGAATGAGAATGAGTATAAAAATGAAAGTTATGTTAAAAAGTAATTAAACAAAAGAAATGAATATTAAAATAACAATGATTTTTTTTGTGCGCTATATAGTTGGCAAAGATGAAAAAAATCTGTGTTGTGATGTTGGTAGGGGAAAAAAAACCTCTTATGCATTACTGGTAAGAGAATAAACTGACTTAAAAAAAGCTTTCGAAAAGCAATTTATAAATGGATACAAGAAGCCTGAAAATGATTTTATCCTTTCACCCAGCAATTCCATTTCCAGGAATTTATTCCAAGGAAGTAATGACAAATGAGCTGAAAGGTGTGTGTAAAAAGAGGCTTATCTTAGCACTGTTTATAATAGCCAAAAGTTGGAAACAACTTACATCTTCAACAACAGAGGATCAGTTAAATAAATTCCATCAGTGGAGTACTATACATCTATTTCATTCATTTATTGAGGGCCCACAATGTGTCAGATACTATTTTGGGTGTTGGAGATACAACATTAAACAAAACACAAAATGTCCTGCCTTCATGGGGCTTACATACTACTGGGGAAAGACAGAGATAAGTAAAATATAGAGTATGTTAGGGAACGATAGGCACTGAGGAGAAAATAAAACAGGAAATGGGATAGGGAATGGGATGGCATTTCAACAAAAACCTAAAAGGGAATGGGAAACAAGCCAGACATCTTGGGGAAGAGACTTCTAGGCAGAGAAAACAGCAATTGCCAAGATCCTGAGGTGGCAGGTTGCCCCTCAGGTCTGAGAAATAGCAAGGAGGCTGGTGCAGCTGGAGAGAAGGAGGCAGGAGCCAACTGTGTGCAGGGCCTTGTAAGTTATTGTAAGGAGTTGGTTTCTATTCTGACATAGGAAGCCTTTGGAAGGTTTTGAGCAGAGGAAGACAAAATCTGTCTTATTTTCAATTGGGTGACTCTGGCTGAGTACTAGAAAATAAGTGGGCAGTGCAGAAGCAAAGAAACTAGTTAGGAAGCTTTTGCAGTCTTCTGGGTGAGAGGTGACAAGTATGCAGAGCACTAGAGGGAAAGAAGCAGTCAAATTCTGGATATATTTTGTAGGTAGAGCTAGTAAAATCTTCTGATGATTTGGATATAGACAGTAGGAGGAAGAGGAGAGTCAGGATTTGGGGCCCAGAAGGATGGAATTATCATTAGCTAAAGTGAGGAAGATTCTGGGAGAAACAGGTTTGATGCTTGTGGGGAGATCGGGTGTCTATACATGGTAAATCTGAGCTGCCAGTCAAATATGTACATAGAGAAGTCATGAGTGCATTTGAATATACGAATCTGGAGGTCAGGGACGAGGTCTAGACTAGAAGTATGAATTTGGGAGTCATCAATATACAGATGGTATTTAAAGCCATGATACTGGATGAGATCACCAAAAGGATGAAAATAGAAGAGCCTGGTGTAGAGCTAGAGCTAGGTCTGGAGCTCACAGACCCTTCAAGCCTATTCACAAACCCTTCACACACAGGTCTACGAGCTAGGTAACTGGAAGAAAGGTCCTTGGAGCCTTGATGGAAGAAAGAGTAGTCCTTATTTCTGCACACACATATCTCAGAGCTAGGCAGTACAAAGAGAAACTCGGAAACTCAACTGCTACCGACAAAGTCCAAAGAAAAACTGAGCAGCTGCCAGCAAAGTAAACATGCTCTCTTTTTAGATGCGAGCTCTCTGCTGACCAGCAGTTCAGGGCCACTGCTCCACACAGTTTCTAGAACACACACACTAGCAACAAACTAAAAAGATACATTTGCATGCATGTGCATTAACTCCACCCACACACACACAATTTGTTTACAAAGAATGTGCTGCACCACACCCAACCAGACCTGAGGCGGGGGGGCCTGACCAAACTATTCTATTTTCCCAACATCTGGATAGAGACAGTTAGATAGACAGACAGATAGATAGATAGAGGATCAATAACTGAGCCCTAGGGATCTGCCAGATTTAGGGCTCAAAGAGATGAGGAAAAAATCAAAGAGACAGAGAAGGAGGCACCAAGGAAGTAGAAAAAACAAAAACAAACAAAAAAACCTAAAAAACTCACAGCAGATCTGGTGTCCTGGAAGCCAAGAGAAGAAAGTGTTTCTAAGAGGTGAGAGTGATCATAGCTCTATCACATACTGATAGATGAAGTCTGGATGGGACTGAGAAATTACCACTGGATTGAGCTAGAGCAGTTTTAGGGAACAGTGGGGATGAAAGTCAGCTTGGAATGGAGAAAGAGAGGAGTTAGAGATGGTGATTATAGACATGATTTTGCTATATAGGGGAGCAGTAAAATAGAGTGGCAGTTGGAAGGGGAAGGAAGTGGCAATCAAGAGAAATTATTGGGGTTTTTTTCCCCTATTTTTTAAGATAGGAGAAATAATAGCATGTTTGAAGGTTGTTAGGAATGATTCAGTAGAGGGGAAAAACTGATGACTACAGAGAGAGGGAAAAATTGCTGACCAACATTAGAAGGTGAGAAGGGATGGGTCTGAGGCAGGTGGTCAAAGTAAAGAAAATTAGCATTAGAGATTAGCCACAGGAGTTCATCCAGTTCATCACTAAAATTATGTCATACAAGACCATTTAGTGACTTAGACTATGTTCCTGTTAATTTTTTTAAAAGTAGATCATAAGGGCCGGCCCATGGCTCACTTGGGAGAGCGTGGTTCTGACAACACCAAGTCAAGGGTTAAGATCCCCTTACCAGTCATCTTTTCTCAAAAAAAAGATAAAAGTAGATCATAAAACAGTAACAAGCACATTTATTGAGCTATACACAATTCATTTTGCAAAGCACTTTTCAAGCATTATCTTGCTTAATCCTCCCAGCAATCCATAAAAGGCAAGAACTAAATTGTCCCCATTTTCCAGTGGAGGCTAAGAGAGGTGAATATTTTGCCCAAGGTAATGTAGCTGAAATGGGAGAACTAGGATTCAACTGCAGGCACCAGATTTGCATAGCTACTACCTCCAGATTGACAATGTCCCAAAGAACTGTAATGTGAGTCACATACAGGATTTTCCTGTAACTACATTTAAAAGAGTGAAAAGACACAGGTGGAATTAATTTTAATAATACATTATTTAGATAGTACCTAAAACTATTATTTCAATGTGTAATCAGTATAAAAAGTATTGAAATATTTTATATTCTTTTTGTTTTTGTTTTTGTACTAAGTCTTCCAAATTTGGCGTGTATGTAACATTTTACAGCACATCTCAATTCAGGCACTAAATTTGCATCAGAAATACTTGATCTCTACTTTTAGAGTTCATAAAATTTATAGTTAAGAAAGTAGATTCATATACCCAAGTTGTTCCAAACACAATTAAAAGTTTTCAATAGTTGAGTTGAGTATTTTAACTTTACTTTTCACTCAATTTAAATGAAATAAAATTAAAAATGTATTCAAATGCTCAATAGCCACCCATGGCTGATGGCTACCATGTGGGACAGGACAACTCCAGACTCAACTACTATGCTCTCTGACTCTCCTTACCAAGTTCTAGCCACTTTTTCCTTAGAATATCTTTCACATCTACTCCTTTTCCCTTTTCAGTTCAACCCACTTCTATCACCCTCAAGTTCTTAATAATTTTTTACTACTATAAGACAATGTTAATTATACTTGCACTAAAAATCTTATTGGTCAAGGGTTTGGATCCCCACTCCAGGAGACGAGGAAAAAAAATCTTATTATAACAGTTAACATTTATTGAGTACTTACTATGCACCAGGAACTGTTCTAAGCGAGTTGCATTTATTAATTGACTTAATTGTCACATTATAGTAATTAGGTGGACTCTATCAATATTCCCATTTTAAAGATGAAGAAACTGTGGCAGGAGAGATTAAATAACTTCCCCGAGGTTACTGAGTGGAGGAGTTGGAAGTTGAACCCAGCCCACCCAATTTTGTCCAGACCTCACACTCTGTACCAAGCTTCTGTCTCTCTCTCACAAATATATACATAAAAATGATAGTTTGAGTGGTGGATGATGAGTGATTTTCATTATTTTCTTTTTATTTATCTACATTTTCCAATTTGTCTGCCAATAAAATGTTCCACTTTTGTAATTTTTAAAGTTTTTTTTAAAAAGCCAGATAATCATCAATCTGGTTTGGTTTTAGTATATTCTTACCTTGAGACAGGAGAATAGATAAAATAACTCCTTAAATGCCTTTAGATCCCAAGAATGTGTTAGTCAGTAGCCCCCTCTAATATCAGACAAAAAGAGCACATCTTCGTGCCTACAATTACATCATGATAAATGGAGTGTTTTAATTTTCTCTCTTCATCAAATAGGGAAGGGTGGCTCAAATATCCAACCTCACTCTATGGTTCCCAACGAAAAGATCATTTTAAATCTTATACTTCTGTGAAATATTTACTGAAAGCTTATGAGTCCTGCCTGAATGCTTTCTAGATCTAAACACTTCCCTGTGGAATACAAACTTCAAATAATGTGTTACAGCCAAATACAGGAGGAAACATAAAAACCAAGAAGACTATGATCATACAGTGAGGTAGTGTGCCAAAAGCTCTGGACTTTTCCCCACCTCCTCCAGGGGCTGATCGCAGGGAAGTCAGAACTAAGAAAAGGGCTCACTCTGCTCCTTAAAGCTGTTCTTTCTGCATTTGCGCTAGCGAGTACTCCTACCATTCTCCCACTTTAAAAGCCTGACAAAAATCCTCAGTTTGCCCCTCGCTGTCACCGTACACCTTCAACCAGTTGCCAAATCCTCTAACCTCTACCTTCGGGTATTTTTCATATATACGCCTCTCCCTTTATCCCACTGCCACCATCCCAGTACAGTCTCTTTGTTAACCTCCTCCTGAACCTCAGTAAATCTTCTGAACTGGTCTCCTCACCCCATCCCTCTGCTCTTGCCTTTTGGCCTACCTCCACCATGTTTACTTTATATTCATGCTGATCCACTCTTAGCAGGCAGCTATCTCTGCCAGAAATCCTTCAGGGGTTCGCCACTCAGTTTCTAACTTTCCAGTCTTATCATCCATTGTACCCCACACCTACTCCCCATTTCAGCCAGCTGCTCTACTCGCCACTCCCAGAAGCATTTGCATTTCCCACCTGGGACGCTTCCCCCAGGCTCCTCCCTCTATCTAGAAAGCACCCTTCCTCCATCTCTGCCCATTGAAACTCTACTGATTATTACAGAAGCCGGTCAAACCAACTGTTCAAATAAGTTTTCTTCCCTCTTTTCCTATCAATCTCTATATTGCCACTCCTGCGTTGTTTACCACATGGTAACCCTATGTCATCTTTTATATGTCATAACTTGCGTACTTAACTTTTCTGCCTACCAACATTTCTTAAGCAACTATGAATATGTCAAGGGTATGTACTAAGCACTTTACATGTGTTATCTAATTTAATTTAACCCTCACAACAATCCTGTGAGATAGGTATTACCAACCTCACTTTACAGATCAGGAATCTGAGGCTGTCAGAAGCTAATTAACTTGCTTCAAGTAGCATCCTTACTAAATGGCACAGTCATCACTCATTCAACAAATTTTATTCCAATTTATGTCTGCTGGATTCCTCAGCCCCTTTGGCTTTTCAATATAGATTGGAATGTCCCTTTAGGGGCAATTAGCACTAAAGCCTCAGGACAAGGCAGATTGTGTTAAAAGCAGTTTTCTACTCCTCTCTCATTTAATTTAGATTCATTGTGCTGTGGGAAATGCTCCTTTGGCTCTCAGTCAGCACATAGCCTGGGCTAGCACAGGGCTAAAGAAATGATTCATGAAGACAAACATCATACAGGATGTTTAGCTCCACTGGTGATCCTGATTATTGTAAAACTGTAAAAGGAACGCCAAGCCCCGGTACACATCCAGCAGTCTAGAACTCCCAGCTCTCTGCCACCTCAGTTCAGGTGACAAGCTAAAGCTCTCTTTCCCAATTAGATCCAGAGAGATGCCTCAGCTTTCACAAACAAGGCTGCAACAGCACTGTTGTCATTAGGGTCAGCGTTGGCCTGATAGACTGTCCCTGCCGTTAATACCCAATGTAGGATCACAAAAAATTCATAGAAAGATTAAGCACAGAAAAGAGCTAGTTTACTTTGAATTGGCTTTTCACCATTGGGGTGTCGAAGCCCCCAAATTTGTTGGATCAGTTCATATTGACAAAAGAAGAATATTACAATAATGGGTTTATTCTCTTCCTTATTGTTTTGGAGTTGAGGGTGTTCAGTAGCCACTGTTTGCTCAAGGAGCGTGTAAACAGGACTTGCTGACGCCTGTGGCCAATGAGCACGCCTCCTAAGTCATTTCAACTTGGCACGGAGTGTAGGTCTAATGGTAAAAAGCTAACAGGGAAGAGAGTTAGGTAACTACATTTTGTGTTTTATATGTGTTTTCTCTTTTAATCCTCAAAGCAATCCTTTCTGAGGTAGGGGTGATTCTAATACCCATTCCACAGATCCAAAAACTGTACGGTAAGTAATAGGACTGGAACTCCACAGCTTTCCACCACCCTGAGCTCATGCTTTGCAGCAAGGCCTTTTGCTTAGGCAAATATTGGCCATTTAAATATAACTAAAGGCAAAATTTGTACACATTAGAGTTCTCAAGTATCAATATTCTTCCCTCCCCAAATCAAGGTGATATGAAGTGTTTAATTTCTTAAATGTCTTATATTTTCCATAGTTGACAAAGATCTCAGTAAGAATTGGTAGTTGAAAAAAGAAAAAGAAATAAATTAAATAATTATAATAATAAAATAAAGAATTGGTAGTTGAACTGCAAGATTCTCACCTTCTGCTCAGGAGACTCCCATGTTTGATTCTTAAGCAAGTGGGCTTGCTTGGACTCATTATTTTGGTTGGTTAGAACATAGGCCACGAAAGCCAGTGAGCCATAGTCACTGACAAAATCATCCTGTTCCCAGCCATCTTTAAAACAGGCTTCATGAAGAGGCTGGGTGGAAATGTAGACAGCCCGGGACAGGTTGTCACTGGGACTAATAAAAGGTATCAAAAGTCCCAATGATTGGGCCGGCCCGTGGCTCACTCGGGAGAGTGTGGTGCTGATAACACCAAGGCCACGGGTTCGGATCCCATAAAGGGATGGCCGATTCGCTCACTGGCTGAGCGTGGTGCTGACAACACCAAGTCAAGGGTTAAGATCCCCTTACCGATCATCTTTAAAAAAAAAGTCCCAATGATTGAGGTTACTTATACTATATCCACGAATCTTCAAAGTGAAACCTCTTTATTTACACATAAATCTCCCCCCACTTCTTCATGATCTGCTACGTTTTAGACAGTCTAATGCTTAGACACCTTCACAATAATATATCTCCATATGAGATGGGTTGTTGTTGCTAATCAGTTAAAACTGACAACTTATAAAAAAATATTTTAACCTCCCAAAACCTTAGCAAAGTATGTCCTTTGGGATTACTTTTACAGTGCTAGGCTCTTGACATATTATGAAATCTTTTACATCTTCACAGAGATAACAGGACTTTTATTTTGCCTTCCCCAATGTAGTTTTTGTAAATATTTTGTTGTTGCCTCTGCCATATGGTTTTTAAAAAGTTACTCAGCACAACCAAATATTATTTCAATAATGTAGAAACTACTGAATTTTGTTACTTAATACCTTTTTGTATCCCTTCAAAAAGAATTTTCAAAAGGCATTTTTGGTTGGAAGACATTCATTAACTATTGTTTGAATTATGTTGCCAACCTTTTAGAAACACCTTGAAAAACACCTATGACATATGTTAGCAGAAGTGCAGGGAAGGAGAGTAAAGATTGACAGAAAACGAGCACTTAAAGAACTCAAAATCTGGACAAAGGTGGGTCATGTGCTGCCAGGTACACTAAACAACGTGTGCTGGGGGGAGGTGAAGCTATAATGAGGATCCACATTCAGCAGCCTGCAAAATGTAAGTGACGTTTAATACCGAGGAAAGAGAGAGCTGATGGGATCCTACGGTCCCAATAGCACTTCTCCCACCTTCACACTCTGCTTTCGGAAACCATGATAAAATCACAAGGATTCCTACTTTATTCCTCTACTTTTTGCCAGCCTTCCTAACTCTTGTCTTATCCACTACTCTCCTTCCTTCTTTCTATTTTGCCTCTCTGTACATAATCTTTGTTGCCAACCACTTTAAGGTAACTTCACCCCAGCTGGAAAACAACTCATGTCTTCTTGCTCCCTTGTCTGAGTCCAGGGACCCAGGTCAGTCTTCTTCTAGGAGCTGGGACCCTTCTCGCTGAGCTCAGCGCCCCAAGCTGCGAGGACGGTCTATGCCGCGAGCCCTCCAGTTGGTTGGCCTCCCCATGACGCCAGTCGGCTCCTCTTCCCTCCCCCCACAAGCCTCATCCCCAGAGAAACCTAAACTCCGTAGCCTCTGACACTGTCTGTGCCTGGGTCCCAAAGGTCTCCGCCTGGGATCCAAGATTCTTCTGCCCAAAGCAAGGTCGGGTCAGGGGGTGGACAGTACCTCCTTGCAAGCGTGAAGCTCCGGTCCTGTTCCCTGGGTCACCTGGAAGGCGGTCCCAGCCCAGAGCAGCAGCCGCAGAAGCTGGGGTGTGCACCTCTCAGTTCTTCCCTTGCCTCTGGCAGAGGGATGATGGCTGTGCTCAGGCTCAGCCATAGCGTTGTCCCGAGCGAGCTGCAGTAGCGGCTCAGGTACGGTGGCTGCTGCTTCAGCGGGCAGAAGGCGGAAAAAAAGGGGAGGGAGATAAACAGGGGGAGGATGCGAGGGGCTGGGCTCGCTTCGGTCACCTCCCTGCGGCTACGCCAAGGCCGCCCATCCTTCCTCCCTCCGTCCTCTTCTCCTCCTCCTACCCAAGTCGCCTTGACAACCGTCTCCTCTTTCCCTCTGCGTGGGTGGGGCAGGGACCACGCGAGCCTCTGCCGCTCACCTGCCGGTCGCCATGGCAGCCGCCGCCGCTGGCGCGCACGGCGTGAGACTGCTCGCGCCCGGGTCGTGCAACCGGCCCAACAGGCGGGCACGAGGCTCGTGCGAAGAACGCGGTGGAAACATCCTCCGAGCCATCGCCAACAAATTCATGTTTGCGACTGCTCTTTCGGGCCAGGAGCTATTTATGAGCATCTCTAATTCTGCAAACGTGGCGTGTGAACCTATAGAAGATTGAGACGTCGTCTCTTCTCTCCAGAAGTCATCGCCCAGAAGAGAGGCCCCAATACACACGCATTACCTATTGCAAAAGTCGCCTCTGGAGCTCTTACTTCCATCCCGCCAAATTCATCTGTGCTTTTATAACCGGCCCTATAAGCAACCCTGGACTCGAATAGTTAAATCGAGTTTAAGTAAAGAGAGTTTGCGTTAGCTGGCAATTTTCCAAGCACAACACGTGGGCTCTTCGGTCTCTTGACATCCCTATTCTCTCATTGCTTTGAAAATAGGAAAGCCTTTTGTGAGGTGCGAGAGAGAAGGAACTTTTGGGGTCATCTTTTAGAACTTCTTTCCTCAACTGAAATCTTTTGCAGGAGTCCTATACAATAAGAGGCCGGAGTTTTTCAACTGAGGATCAGAAGTGCAAATCCAGGGCTCCCTGCCACTCCCGGCGGCGCTTTCCCTTGGCGCTCCCGTAGCTTCCTCCCGAGGGACCTCCTTGTTGAACCGCCAGGTGGCGCCCTTCTCGAAGGGACTTCATCTCAGTCATAAATGGCCGGGCAGTTGCCTGACAACCGAAACTAGGCGTTCCAAACAATTAGGATCTTAGCAAGGTTGTGCTGCGGCTGTTCTGACCTCCCATCCCTCTTAAGAGCATCGCGCTCGGCATTTAACCATGCCTCCCACCCGGGACCCTTTCCAGCACCCTACGTTAGATAACGATGATTCCTACTTAGGAAAACTGCGGGCTTCCAAGGTATTGTTTCTGACGCAGATTCCTGGTAGGTCGCCAGCAGTCGTTCTGTCGATGTGACAGGCCGAGACGGTAACATAAAGGACTCTGGTAGGGACACTGAGTCGGGTACCAGAGAAGTGTGTTTCTGCCTGCGTCCCTGTCCCATATTCAGGTCTGCTAACGTTTCAGAGGTGCTTTTGAGCAGAGGGAAATACACAGCTCTAGTCTAGAGGAATAAGGGGCTCTCTCAGCCCAAAACACTGATTAGTATAAGTAATGGGAGGACCCAGGTTCCATCAAACTACCCTTTTCTCTAGTTGGAAAACTGTTCTCTGAAGAGAAATGAGACGTAGAGTGAGAGAGAATCCTCTGAAATTCACCAGCTCGTGCTTTATACATGTTTTCACAATGTGTCTGTCTTCTGGTTAATGCCACGATGTGTTTGTGTATGTGTGGGTTTAGCATGATTGTTGTCAGTGATTTGGGAATTAGACAATCTATTTTCTGGTAGAAGTGTTTGGGATATTTGAAGTGGTGCAAAATAAGGTGAAGTAAATGGTGATTGTGGCTTAATAACATCAAATAGCTTCTTTTTATTTATTCAATATTTATTATTTATTATACACTAGTACTCTCCTAGACACTGAGGATATATAGATAAATTAGATATAGCTCCTGTTCTCAAGGAACTCTAGTTGAAAAAACAGACCAACAACAGCAACAGCAAAAATGCTTGCACTACAGCACATGTGTTGTGATAGAATTATATGTAGGGTAGCGTGAGAACCAAGAACTTAAAGGAAAGTTTCACAGAGCAGGTGAGTTTTGACATCCAAATATGTGTTAGCTGGGCCAGGTCAGAGAAAGGGTGAAATGTAAGTTAGGAGGAAGGAAACAGGAACCAGACACTCAAGGCAAAGGAAGCAGCAGGTGCATGGAAAGGAGAGATAGAATGGCCAGTTTCGGGAACTGCAAACAGTCCCTAAGGGCTGAAGTATAAGTGTGACATGGAGTGCTTGGGGGTGAAGTGGCTTTGGTGGACTGGGTGTGCTGTGTATAGCATGCCAATAAGTGAGGATTTCATCCTGGGGTGTGGGGAATAATGGCGGGATTTTAAGCACTAGAGTGACACGATCAATCAGATGGGTGTTTTAAAAAGCACAAGTGACAGTGGATTGGACAGGATGGGAGTGAGACAAGGGATCAGCTAGGAGGCAGGTGCAGCAATCTCCAGGGGGAAGAATTATGGATCTACAGCAGTGACACATGTGATGGTGATAAGGTGCAGATGTGAGAAAGATGCAAAGGGCAGGACTGGTGGCACTCGGTGGCTGACTTGGTATGGGCCTGAGAGGGGACAAGCTTAGACAAGGCTTTGGGGCCTCCTCCTCCCAGTTATAATATTGTGCAATCTTCATGAACCACTTCTTCCCTTTTGTAGGCCTCAGCTACCTCTTCATGTGGACAACCTCCAGATCATCCCAGATATTAATTGTTCTGAGCTCTCCTCTAACAAGTGCACACTTCTGATTTTCTACCTGTTAATTGCATAGGAAGTCTCACCTTTTCTTCAAACTCAGGACATCTGCACCTGAGCTCTTCTTTCCTATCTGCTCCCCACCCTTCACCCTCCTTGTCCCACTCCACCCCTTTCCCTGTATTCCTGGCCTTTTTCTGTCAGTGCTAAGAAAACTTAAGAGAATCAAAAACCTGGGGAGTTTTGCCCCATATCTTTCTTCTTTGCAGATGTCCCTCTAAGATTCAAATAGAATGGAATAAGGGGATGGATGTCATTGAAGCTAACACATTGGCAAGTCCTCCTGTAACCAGGTCCTGGATGTGCTTTCTCTTTTGCAGAAATTGCCATATAAGAACCCAAATCACCTTGCTCAGCAACAGGAACCTTGGAATCGGCTCAGCTCAACAGCCACAATCACTTCCATGAGGCGAGATGCCAATTTTTTTGATACCGAGGTACCTAGCATTGACATTCTCTTACTCTTTATATCCATTTAGGGCTCATTAATATTCTTTTTGAAAGGTAGTCTGTCCCTAACTACTTCAGCATCTTTCCTTTTGTCCTCAATCCAAGATTCTTCTAAACCCAAACCAATTTATCTGGCCTCTGGGAAGTCAGAAGGCTTTGGTTTTGCTCCAGGCAGTTATCTGAAGCAAACCATTTTACCAGATATCTCATTCTTTTGATTAAAACAAGGACTAAATATAACCATGAATTAGGTAAAGTTCATTAAGCTCAAGTCAGGGACAGTATCCCATGTCTCCAGTAAGAGCTCACCAGTCCTTATACCTAACCATAAGGGAAGCAATTCCATATTGATGAGTTAAGAAGTTATCATGTACAACAATTTAGTGTGTAAGAAGTTGGTGAATTTCAGACCCAATAGGTGAATCATTATACTTCTGAGGAAGAGTAAAGCCTAACAGAACCTGACTAGAGTGGACATACGTAGCCGAGTTAACCCTGGAGGGATTGACTACCCCTGTAGGTACCGAAGGATGACCTGGATTTTCGCTTAGCAGTTTTGTACAACCACCACACTGGGGCATTCAAGAACAAATGTGAAATACTGTTACACCAGGAGACGATCCAGGATACCCATGGGTAAGTGGTAGAAGCAGAGCTTCTCCACCTTAAGGATGCTGCCATTCATCACATAAGGTAAAGTGGTCACCTGGGAAATAACAATCAACAGGTACTCATTTATATACACATTTCTGCATTTTTACATCTGTATCTGTGATGTAATCTCTGTATTTTTATTGCTTAAAATGAACAGAAATCCTCCACCATTGTGCTTATCTATATAAACAAAGAACATCTTTGGTTTATTTCACAGAGGGTAAAAAAAAAAAAGGCCTTTGTCTGCTGTTATTAGTCCATTTGTGTTGCTTATAATAGAATACCTGAAACTGGGTAATTTATAAAGAAACACAATTTCTTACAGTTTGGAAGCTAGGAAGTCCAAAGTCCAGAGAACACATCTGGAGAGGGCCTTACTCTGGGTGGGAACTCTCTACAGGGTCCCATTGCAACTCAGGGTATCACACAGCAAGAAAAGGCAAAAGAAAGACCTAACCTTCGCACTCACTGTCCTTATAAAGCCAGCAGAGCCATGCCCATGACAACCCATTAAACCATCGACCCATTCCTCCATGAATGGATCAATCCATTCGCAAGGGCACAGTCCTCAAGATCCAATCACCTCTTAAAGGCTCCATGTTCCACCACCATATTGGGGGTTAAGTGCCAACATGCTGGAAGGTTTCTTTAAATTACAAATTCAATTTCTTTCTTTTTTTTGGCTGGCTGGTACTGGGATCTGAACCCTTAGACCTCGGTGTTATCAGTCCCATACTCTACCAAGTGAGCTAACTGGCCAGCCCTAAGTTTCAACATGAGTTTGGGGGACATTCAAACCACAGTAGCAGCTTTATTTTTGAGGTCACATGCAACTATCTTTCCCTCCTCACCTTTCTCTTTCTGATTTCTCTCTCCCCTGTTCTTCCCCACACCATCTTCTAGAATCAAGATCCAATTCCCTGGAGAATTTTTACCACCTACTCCTCCATTCCCCATCACTTCCCAGGCTAAAATCAGATACTGGATCAGCCCTAAGAAGGAGTCCATCCACAGCATCCAGGGATCCACAGGTAAGGGTTACAAGACTGGGTGGGCAGATGGGGGTGGTGCAGAAGTCTTTCTAAATGAACCCTGGCTGGTAGGGAAGATCAGGGATCATGGAGGGTCTCGGAAAGCAGTGATTAAGTTGGCACATATCACACTAATACCAGGGGACATGCTGACTATTCACAGCCCACTCCCTGTTCTCTTTTCTCCACAGTGTCCCCTCACACTGCAGCCACCAATGGAGGCTACTCCCGAAAGAAGGATGGTGGCTTCTTCTCCACCTAGTGTTGACAGGCCCCTGGACTAATTAATCATAGTGGAACATACTGCTGCCCACCTCCATTAAATAGATTTGTGCAAGATGAAGCCTGAAGTGTCTGTTACCCATGGACTACGAGTTGCCACCTGGACTACTCTGAACGGGAGGCAAATTTCCCAACTTCTAGAAACTAGTCCTGTTGGGTATATTTGCAACTTGAAAGTCATCTTGCTAAAAAGATAAGGATTTAGGACAGAACAGCATTGTTTTTGGCAGGACACAGATATTGACATTTTGTAAACTGAAATTACTCCAACCATACAGAGCCATCCAACATTCCTTGCAAACCTTTATGTGCCAGGCACCAGGCTAAGTGTTGAGGAATAAGAATGGACATAGCCTGTTCTCTTAATGAGCATACAAACACTAATTTTAGCAGCTCTAAGTAGCATTAATATTTATGCTAATGTCACACTTAACAATTTCAGACCTCCTGGGTTTAGTCATCTGCTGGGCTCTACTTTTCCTTGAGGGTTCCATCTCCCTGGTCCTGGCTCCTTACTATTGTTCAGTCTCTAACTCTACCACTGACTCATTACCTGGGACTCAAATCCCTTTTCTTTGTATCAATTTGTGCTGTAATTTATAGCCTCAAGTCTTATAAACATGGTTCAAAAATTTGGAGTTTGAAGGCATCTGAAAATCAATGCATTAATGTGGCTTCTAAAATTATAAATCACTACAGAAACCTGCTGTCATAAAAAAGATTGGGCAAGAAATGGTAGACCTGTTAGAATATTGCACAATGAATTCCCATTTCTAGTAAGTTTGACAACATATGCACTGTTGAATATTTCAGATATTAAAGGGATTCTTCCAGATGCTGAAGGTACTTGCAAGTCCTTAAACCAAACTGTTGCAGTCCCTTTCCACTCGAACCCTTCAATCTATACAGATAGCATCTGCTGCCAAGTGGCACTATGAAGTTTCAGTTCTCGTTATTTAAAATGTCTGAAGGTGGCAGAGAGGGATGATTCCCTGGATAGTCACCTCATGAAGACTGAATTGAACATCAAAAATTACTGTGATCCATGCATCGAGGTTTTATAAAATATAAAAAAAAAAAAATCGCTGATCTTCTTGGGTTTTTTTTTTTTTTTTTGGGGGGGGGGGGGCGGCGATCAGAACCCTTGACCTTGGTGTTATATACACCGCTCTAACCAACTGAGCCAACCAGCCCGCCCCTCCCTGATAATTCTAATTCAGTAAATCTCGGGCGGGTCCCGTATAAGCTCTTCATGTTCTTAATGGAGAAAAATATACGTATCCCTCAGCGGCAGATGCTGCTAGCCCTGCGGGCACCAGGCTTGGTACCATACAGAGTCATCAAGGCCAGCCGAGGCTACAGAAAAAAAGGGAGGGAGCCGGGGAAGAAAAACTGCAGCGGTGAACAAGGCCACAGTCACCTTCCAGCTCCAGCTCCCGGGGGCGAGGCGACTGCTCATTCAACCAACGCCTTAACCTCAGCACCAAAGGCCCACCACCGACTGTTAACGTGCTCGCCCCAGCGCCACCTACCGCCCGAAGCCCGGTGGCCGTGCCCTGAGGCCGGACTCAGATCAGAATCGCCTCGATAATCAGTGGCCCGGGACAAGCCCGGCCTCGTCTATCTGATCAATTCATCACTTCTGAGCGCCGGGCCCCGTAGGACCGGCTTCGGGACCTCGGGGACCGCGGCATTGCCGCCGCCCAAGGGGCCTCGCTGCACAGCGCCCCGAAAAGAGGGCTTCGCAGGAGGAGAGCTTTTCATTTCGGGTCGGCCCGGCGGGGCTGGGGTCACGACCCGATCAAATAAGATCAAGGTGTAGGCGGGGGAGGGGCGCAGGGGTGAACGCACGCACTCGCCTTGCACGACACTCCACGCGCGCACACTCACACGTCCACTCACACACACGGCCCGCACGCGTCTTCCACGCCAAGCCACACCACAGCACACGAGACACACGCTCTAGATCCCCCTCCCTCCCGTAAAGCAGCGGAAGTCCGAACCCTCTTTTAAACCCTCCGCCCTGCCAAGGAGGATTGTGGGAGGAACCACGCAGAGCAAAGGCTGGTGACTCCCGCATCCCCCTGTCCAGTGCACGCGTTGCTGCCCTCGCGTGGCCCGGAGGGGAACCCAGGTCCCTGGGAAAGGCGGAACTAATTCCCACAATACTGAACCGTGGTTGTCTTTCGCTCTCTGTATAGCTACATACTTATATCCATACGTACAGCTTTCGTTTTATCTTGAAGTTATTTTTATTCAGCTTAAATTTTAAAATATCCAGTTTCTGGATATGAGATGATTCCATTTCAGGAGACTTATAGGTGAATGACTTTTTTCCCCATGAGACTGCAATCCCTGGTCATTACCAACAAAAGTATCATCTCCTCCAAAAGCTCCGTCTCCCAAGGGAGAAGGCAAACATTTTATCAAAAGTAAAAGTGAGGAATAGAGTATTTACAAGGACTAGGTAGTCAGGATATCTGTGAAATGGGTAAAGATCGGAAGGCATATCCCCGTCCTCACAGAACACTCTGGCTGCCCAGAACTTGACGCTGTGGCAGTGCATTAGTCCGTTTCTATTGCTTATAACATAAATGCCTAAACTGGTAATCTGTAAAGAAACAATATTTATTGCTTACAGCTTCAGAGGCTGGGACGTCCAAAGTCCAGGGAACACATCTGGTGAGGGCCTTCTTTGGTGGTGACTTCAGCGATGCAGGGTATCACATTGTGAGATGGTGGAGCAAGAGAGACTCTCACGTGCTCTCCTTTTAAAGCCAAGAGAACCACGCCCATAACCTCCAATAAACCATCAATAGTTTAATCCATCTACTGGCATGGTCTTCACAATCTAATCACCTCTTTGAGACCCCACCTTTCAATTACTGTAATAGGATTTCCCACCATCAACACTGTCACAGTGGGGGTTAAGTTTCTAATACATGGACTTTGGGAGTCACATTTCAATCCACAGCAGGCAGTCACGTTGCTGAACTTTCATTTACGTTCATATCCATTAAAGCACATTGGACTTTCAAACTCCAGAATGAATAGAGTGAAAAATACTGGCGATTATATAAGTAGAATTAGCTCCTCTCACATTAGAGAGCACAATCTTAATTTCTCAGTTCTTTCTCCTTTTTCAATGAAATGGGGAGGGGAGGATAAAACAATTTTGGAGATCAAACAAATTATTTTCAGAAAATAATTTCTGAAGTTATAATTTGCACCGTGCCAGTCCCATCAGGCACTAGGAATAAACAAGGGGAAAATTACCCACTGTATATGCCAGAATCCCATTGGCTCAAGGATTTTCTAGGTGCCTGGCTGGTTAACCTGTTAACCTCATCTGTATGAAGAAGTTTATGGCTGGTAATAGCAGATGATACTTGTATTTTAATAGCGGTAGTAGGAAAAATGTACTGGAGGGTGCTACCTACCTTATTTAATATACCTTAAAACTTATCATTTATATTTATATATATAAACATGTATACATATATCACTCATATCTATCACTATTTATCAGCTCCCCCAAAGAAGAAAGCTAGGCCACCATAGATTGAGCTAAATTATACTTTCAGTGACCCTCATAAGGGGATAACAGGAATGATGGTATTCACTAATGTGAACTAAAAAGGTATGCTATGGGCAGAACCCAGGGGAGTACTTCAATAAATTCAGCATGTGACAAATAAAACGGACAAAAATTATATGGAAAGAAATTTTATTTTCAAGGATTTGCGCAGACAATGGTGAATACAAAATTGTACTTCAACTATAAAAAGGAACTGACTTCGTTCCACCTGGCATACAGGGTTTATGGTGATGTCAATTTGAATATGAGACAATATTGCTATCTCTATTCCTCCACACCTAAGAGACTCCCCCAGAGGAATAACTTCTTATAATTTTTAGTCAAAAATATGACATATCAACCAAAGTAACGAGTTAAACAAGGTTCTACTTATCTGCTTACATAAAGTCTATAAATGAAATAAGCTGTATATTTGTTTCTTGCTGTAAATCACCTTCACTTGTGCACTTTTTGGTACATTCTGGTATGAAAACATCAAAATATACCGACTCAAGAGTTTATGTCAAAATTACCCACCCAGGAGTCTGTGAAAATTGGTTTGAACTGGAACTGTGGAAAGGAACAAGTTTAAAATATGAAGCAGCTCTAAGCACCAAGCTTAGAGACATTAGCCCTATTAGAAAACATGAATCATTAAAGCTACAAAATAACAAGTGCAAAACACGCTGAACCTGTTTCCAGGGAGTGACATTCCCTTTAGCCATCAGGTTCCCAAATCACACCTACAAGGTGTAACTCTCTTTCCTGTTCAACTAAATTTCCTTTCTCTCATGCAAAAGATGATCCTCAGAAATGACAATGGGAAACATATCAATCACTGAAATTTACCCTGTGGACCAATTCCTGAAGAGATAACAGCCAAAACTCTGAGATGATTAGATATGTAGTGTTTAGTTGGTGATTTTCTATACTTCTAGAAACCCTCAAAACACTAAACTGTGTATTTCATAATCTAACCTTCAGCAACTTTTATTCTTTTGGACTAAGCAGACAAAAGACAATTTATTATGAAACAGGAGTCAACTACAGCTAACTTGTCCACAGGTAAATTTTACTGTTGTGGACAACTCAACTGGAAGACCTATTTCTATGCTTGTTTATTATAATAATCTAATTTCAGACCTATTCTTTTTTTAAAAAAAGAGAAGTTATAGGCTTCATAAATCTAACAGCTTATACTTTTGAAGATCATATGAGGAGAGAATGGAAAAATCTTCCCTTCAAATGTTGAGTCATCTAAACTGATTTGCTCAGGAGTTGCCGTACTCTATGGAAAAGCTCTTCAATCTCAATTGCAAAGCTCTGTTTTCCTTCACTTCAGAGAACACCCTCATTTTGTTTATGGATTCTATGAAACATACAAACATGCTGATGAGTATCAGCAGCTTATCTCATTTAAATTTCTCATGGTCTTATGATAAATAAAATTTCCAGAGATAACTAAATACTACTACTGCAATATGAAAAAAATTGAAGAGCTAGCCCAGAAAAAAAAAAAAAAAAATCAACTAAAAATTGCTGTAACCCAGATTTAACAAAGAATAAGTTTGTATCTTTTATAACATGACAAAACTTCCATCTAACATCACAATAAATTCTTATACCAGATGAATTTACTAGTATATGAATTAATACGCTAGATTTATTTCTTCTACCCTAACTGCAAATATATTAAACAATTATTTCTTCAATAGTTTCTTTTCCTCCTAGTGGTGGCATTTAAAACTGAGTAAGAGTATTTAGCACTAAGTAATTCAGAGAACATAAATAGTCTTTAGGAAATAGCAACAGTTGATTCATTTTTCATATACCATTTGGCTGAAGTCTCCTTTTGGGGATACCAGCGAAGAGAAAATTTTTTGTCTAAGCCACTGCTTTCTGTTCTCTTCACAGATAGATAAATCCCAAATTTTATGTAGGTCCATATTCTCTTGGCAAAACTCGACCTACCAGCATGCAGCGCAGCTACTTTATCTGTTCTCTTTTTGCATCTTCCCAGATGAGTATATGAAAAATAAATTTCTATAACCAAACAATTTCTTGGCGTTGCATAACTCCTGTTTGCCAACCAGCAGCCTGCCTCATTCTCAATCTGCCAAATCCAAAACAGTGAAAAAAAGTCAAGTCTTGAAAATTATTTCCTCTCCCAAGATGTCTGAACACAGCCTATTTCCTTCCTTCAGTTTGAAAAACATGAGCCTCAGTTTGAAAAACATCCTGATGAGGGGCTGAAGAACAAAATAGCTGATATTCTTAAGCAGGACATATGTGATCTTTTCAAGGGGTGTAATTTATCTGGAATACTTTATGCTCTCTGCTGAAGACTGATTTACATACAGACCAAAGGAAGTTGGCTTTCTGGAGTCCCCTGAAGGATAAATAATGTTTCTGATCATGAGTTTTCCCCACATATGGCAGGGTCAGATGCTGTGGTGTCATCCTGGGGACTCTGATGATTTTAGCTGAACTCTCCTATGCTGGGTCCAGGCCCCCGACAGGTTCTTCACCCCCATCCCCTTGATTGGCAGTTGATGAGTTGGATACTTTGGAATTCATTTTATAAACAGGACGTAAAAGGCCATTACAACACAGGCGATTGCCACAGCAGCATGCAGCCTGGTTCCAATCACAGCAGCTAGTAGGCAAAAGTAAAAGGAGAAAAGAAATCATACTCTGTCTTTCACAAAAGTCCTCAATTTAAAGATGAAATCCCTAGAAACAAATGAAGAGACCTATAAAGGGTCTCAAGTATCTGGGAATGTTTTTAAATGCCACTCTTATGCTCTAGGTGGCAAAATAAACTGTTTGTTTATATTTTGCCCTATTCTGAAAAAAAATCTAGGTAGGTATGATTCCAGATGAAGGTACCCAAAATAAAAAGTAAAAAGCATATGAGTTAATTAAATCAAAACTTAAAAGAGGCTCCAGTGTATTCTTTACAAAAAGTCAGAAAAAATTTCCAGTGGGAAAATATTCCTCCCACTGAAGGGAGGAATTCCAAACCCAGCCTAAAATTGTTTAATTTGTATACTTTTATTCTATGGAGAACACAAAAATTACTTGGATTCTAAAATAAACAATTATGTTTTAAAAGACAGCAAATTTTAACATTTACCTCTTCTCTCAACTTTGGAAAATGAGTATATAATTTTACAAATTCTCAGACCTGATCTCAGGGATTTTTTTCTATAAGTGAAACCAAATACAATCCCAGCCCATTCCACCACCCACTTTGTAGCACAACACTGTCCAGAGACGACATCTCTTCTCCCTGTCCGGACATGACCTTACCTTTGTAAAACACACCCCAAACTCCCTTCTTCTCTGATAGCAGCCAGGTTTTGAGACGAGGTACTTTCTTGAAGTAGGCACATGTGCAAACAAAGAGCAAACCAAACACCAGAATCCCATCCAAGGAGTACACTGTTACATAAAGGAGAAATGAAAACCTTTGATGCTGATCTAGCTTGGGATAGGTGACCCCTCCTGAGAACTCTGAGGACAGAGTGTGATATAATAACAAGATGATAATCTCAACTGGCAGTGCCAACACTTGATAGGAGGGAGCCAAGGTCCTGGAACTAAAAAGGTTATTGTTCCCACGATTGCCTGTAGACAGCCCTTTACAGCAATTTCACTGCCCCCTCCCCTCACCTTTCAAGAACCAGATATCCTGGCAGAGTGCATCAGTTTATGTGGAATAAGCCTCCCAGGAATGACCAGTGTTGGCAATAGGTTGAGAGAAGCATAAGAATCCTAGGAGCTTGAGCTCAGAGAACTAAATGTTTTCCTGTTATAAATCACTCATTTGATAAAGGAAAGCTAGGTATTTAGCCAAGTCTGTCAGATCTGCATCTGTTGGTAAAGAATATGTTAAGGCAAAAAGTAAAGCTTAATGGAAATTGCAAGAGTTGGAATCCATACAACTACACTTTTCTTATACCTTACAGTTCACGCATGATACTCTACTTACAAACCAAATTTCTGCCAGAATAACAACAGATTCTTGTTAAAAAAAAAAAAAAAAGTATCTGAGGCTTCAACACAGTGAAAAGCTTCAAACTGTTGGTTCAATTTCTTACATATGTAAACCAAGCTATTTCTTGTACAGGTAAGCAAAACAAATCACCTACATGCAAAAAAGAGATAAGAGAGCCCGTGGCGCACTCGGGAGAGTGCAGCGCTGGGAGCGCAGCAGTGCTCCCGCCGCGGGTTCAGATCCTATATAGGGATGACCGGTGCACTTACAGTGCTCACTGGCTGAGCGCGGTGCGGCCGGTCTCAAAAAGGACAAAAAAAAAAAAAAAAATCCTTTATGGGCCTGCCCGGTGGCGCACTGCTACAGTGCGCTGCTTGGGAAGCGTGGCGGCGCTCCCGCCGAGGGTTCGGATCCCCCATACAGACCAGCCG
>NW_007726127.1:538862-553434 GCF_000696425.1 Galeopterus variegatus | reverse complement strand
GTCCGGTACGGGCGCGACACTGAGGGTTGCGATCCGTTGCCGGTCACGAAAAAAGACGAAAAGGGGAAAAAAAAAAAAAAAGAGAGAGATAAGATATTGGACCACAAAATGGGATTAGGTTGACTAAAATTTATTCAGCAATTACTATGTATCAGATTGCTCTCGTTTCCTAGTTCAGATTTTTTCCTCTGAGTGATGTCCGTTCTCTTATTATGCCTAATATCCTGAGATCTCTGACTGCCTGGAAGCTCCAAATGTACACAAACAGCGTCTGCCAGTTCTAGACCACACTATCTACCTCTCTTCCTCCGGTAAAACTATCTCACGGCTAGGTGTCACATGAATCCAGTGAATAAATACACACACTAAGCTTTTATGAGGAATGATAGCTTTACGTGCTACTCTTTTTCCCCATTAGTTTTTGCAGACAATGCCAAAATTCACAAAGAGGTGAAATTTGAGTCTTCAGTGTCAAGCCTATGGTCAGGTACTTTTGAGAAATGCTCTCCTGCGCCCCTCAAATCATACTAAAGAAGTTTTCTCTTCTTCCTTCCTGTAAGGCTGACTCTAAGACCGTAAAGGCCCTATGCTTCCTGCCCTCCCCTGTAATTCGGAAATCATGGCTATAAAGTGTTTGAAGATGCCTAGAAAATTAAGCCAGATAAACTGGGTGTTAACTGCCACATCACTTAGGAGAAGCACTACTTAAATCTACCCCTGGCAACACTGGCCAGGGTCTCCAGATGGGATTACCCAGCCAAGACTTTAAGATCAAGCAAGAGAAGGCTTTCCGGCTTTTTTTCAGCCAAGGAGAACTTTTTAGGGTGTCTACATTCATTTCTCCCAAAAGTGTGGGACTTGATGTCCTCTGTGATTTCTTGATCCTCTCAATAAGCCTACAGTCCTAAAGTACGAGAACGAAGAGGGCTGGGTGGAGGAGCCTCTCTCTCCCCTGGAGCTAAATAGAAGTAGTTCTGTGGGAATTGGCCTCCCAAGAGTCAGAACGAAATTCTAGGAAAGAGAAAGGAGAAAAGGGTAGAGACAGAGGACTCGAGGGGTGGCACGAGAGGCACTGGGGGTCCTAGACTGGCATGGAAAAGGGGAACCAGCGGAGGCGTGTAGGGAGCAGAAGTTAGGGGCGCTGAGAGGCCAAGGGGGGCCGGGCTGGGAGGGGGCGGGGAGAACAGCCACGTCAGTCCCGGCTCCGCCCGCCACGTTTTCCCCTCATCCTGCACTCCCACCCTCCCCTCGGGGCTCCGGTTCTCACCGTTCGTCATGGCGGCTGGGCCCGAGCCTGAGTCGGCGGTCCGGGTTCAGCGGTGGTAGTGGCGAAGGGGAACGCGGTTCCCGGTTGACACTTCCCGATCCGGGCCGCAGCGACGGGCAGGAGCCGTAGTACGCAGGCGCAAGGGCCGAGAAGCGAGCGCCGAGCGGAATCTGGCGTGGCTAGCCGATCGCCGAGCTAGGGGACCTGCGTGGGTGGTGCTTGAGTGCTTATCTAGTGCGAGAAGAGCGCTCCCCGGGAGGCTTCTTACGTGGCCATGGTAACCAAGTCTCTTTAGGGTGATCCAGGCTTGAGGTTTTACACTTGGCTTTGTGGCGGCTGGTGTGTGTGTGTGTGTGTGTGTGTGTGTGTGTGTGTGTGTGTGTGTGTGTGTAAGCAGCCACCTGCAATGGAGAGAGGTTTCCCTTGTCCCGAGTTTCCGCTTTAATAGAACCCCAACACCAGAGTTCAGAGTTCAAGAAGCAGCCCCTAGTCTCCGGGACTGCCCTTGCTTCGCGGCTCTTCCTTACTCTTGATGGAAATGTGAATAGGCTGCGTCTGAACTTGAAATGAAATAAGGAACTTTATAATAAAAACAAGTCGCATATTTCTGATCCTAACGCTCCAACGTTGTCGGGAAACATTCAGATAATTGCCTCTTTGTTTGTATAGATTTTCTTTTCTTTAGACAATCAGGAGAGTCTCAGTTATCTCCTGTATTTAATTGATGCTGGGGTCACCTTGGCCACTTTAGCCAGAAATGAACGGTATCTGGACAGCGCTTTTCTGAAGACACTTTGACATCGTGACAAAAGACATCGTCAGTCTAATAATGGGAGTGGGGTGGAGGAGACAGAGCTACAGATTCTATTTTCTAAATTGAAATCCTTACTAGCACACAACTCAGCCAGCTTTATTAGAGTCCGGGCGAAAGTGCAACACTGGGTCCTCTGTGGCTGAAATTGTAAGGTACCTCCCTCAGTGGTTGTTAAGGACCTAAGGAGACTCTGCCCCTATCTGCTTCAGTGCCATCTGCTGGCTGCGGCCTGCTTGGTTATGCAGAAGAAAAGCTGCCTGCCAAAGCTGCCTTCCAGAAGCTAGAGTGGAGAGGCAAGCAAAAAAAAAAGTATGATGCAGAACAGACTCCTTAAGAAAATATACATAAATGCAGAAACAAAAAACAAATGAAAGATGTATGGGACAAAACCTAAGACAGGACCAGACAGCCACTCAGATTACATATGTGTGCACATACACACAGAGACAAATCCCCTCGCCCAAAAGAACAGCTCGGGGCCACTCAAAAACAAAACAAAGGGCTGGCCCGTGGCTCACTCGGGAGAGTGCGGTGCTGATAACACCAAGGCCATGGGTTCGGATCCCATATAGGGATGGCCGGTTCGCTCACTGGCTGAGCGTGGTGCTGACAACACCAAGTCAAGGGTTAAGATCCCCTTACCGGTCATCTTTAAAAAAAAAAAAAAAAAAAAAAATCCTATTGTCTATGCCTTCGAACCTTTCATCAACTGTTGTCTAAAACAACAGCATCAGTAGCATCATTACTAGTGTCTAATCCCTGCACCAAGGCTAGATAAAGGCCCCAAACCATTCTAACCACATCCTAAACAAATACATGTTCACTAATTTAGACTGACTCATGTAGTTCATCTCCATCTCAAAAAAATTCTCTTTCTTAAATACTGTGGAACTGTAATATTCTCACTGGTTGCTCCTAATTGATTGTTCTCTTTACTCAGGTTCTTGTTCTACCTAAATAAAGATGTTCCTAAGATACGTAGACCTTTTTTTTCCTCCTTTTTAACTCAATTGATCACCTATTCTGCTCCATGGCTTCAACTATCATCTCTATGAAGAGTTCATAATATGATGTCCTATTCAAGTTCCAGTTCTACATTTCTAACAGATGTTCTTCGGACATCTGAAATGTTTGTTTAAAAACAAACTCATTTCCCTCTGATTTCCCAGTTTCTATGATTATTATTCCTTTTCCCTAATCACTAAATTTAAAATTTGTAAATAACTTTTGAACCAACTTCTCTTTTTCAAAATGTCCTTCAAATTGCTCCCTTTTTAATCTTACAGCCATCACCTTAGTGATTTTATGATTCCTTTCTTTTTTGGGGAGGGCAACTGGCTGGTTTGGGGATCTGAACCCTTGAACTTGGTGTTCTAATACTGTACTCTAACCAACTGGGCTAACCAGCCAGCTCCAATCTGATCCTTCTTTAAACATCTATTATATCCTTACAACAACGAAAACTTATTTGTACATTTTCAAAGCAAACACACCCTGTCATATGATCTTCTTTAATTCTCACAACTGCCTTATTACTCCTAATTTAGAAATAAAGAAACTCAGGATCAAGGTAAGGACTGCCCAATATCACACTCACACAATAATTCTGGTCTTCTGAACTCAGGACTCGAAAATTTTGCTCCATGCTACGACTGCTGTTTCCTTTAACAGCAACCACTGCCTGCAGAATAATGTCTGACTCCTTAGCCTGCTATTCAAGGCCTTCCAGCAGCATTTTCCACTGTCCCCTATGTGGACTTTAAGCATCAGCTGTGGAAATACTATTTTATGTTCTTCAAATACGGTCTTTGCTTTCTCATTTTTGCTAATGCCATTCACTTTTGTGGAGATACTTAGATAACTTTTATCTCCCCACCACCTTTTTTTTTTTTTTTGGTGGCTGGCCGGTACAGGGATCCAAACCCTGGACCTTGATGTTATGACACTGCACTGTAACCAACTGAGCTAACTGGCCAGAACCACCCCCATGCCCCCATTTTTTTTTACTAGATGAAAACTCCAATTTTTGTCATGCTCTGAAAGATAAGTCTTTCTTCTTCTGTTAGTCTCAGAGATTAAGGATAAAATTTAAGGATAAAGAAATTAAAGTTGGAGAACTAGGTAAAGTGATTAATTGGTTAATTACTATTTTAAAGGATAATGATAGTGCATAATATCTTTTTTTTTTTTTTTTCTTTTCACAGTTGCCCGGTACAGGGATCCCAACAACAATATCTTATTCTGATTAAGCAGTTATTTTTCATTTCGCTCAAAATTTACTCTTTTCTGTTTCTTCTTTTTTCATATGTCTATCTCTCTTCTTCCTACTCTTTCTCCCACTCTTACATTTATTTCCTTTCTTCTTTCTCCCTCCACCATATATTTTCTTTTTTAGGTTTTATAAAGTATTTTACCTTTTTAATTGAATAGAATTATTCTCATCATACTTTTATTTTAAAAATTATTTGTATCAAGAATTTTAGGGGCTGGCTGATTAGCTCAGTTGTTTAAAGTTTGGTGTTAAGACACTAAGGTCAGTGGTTCAGATCCCTGTACTGGCCAGCCACCAAAAAAAATTTTTTTTTATAGTTAAAAAAAATATGTTTAGCTCTCTGTAAAACTGAGTTTTTAGGTTTGTTGGAGGACTAAGTGAATTACTGTTTATAAAAATATCTAGTATGAAGTAAATCCTTCACAAATGTTAGCTATTGTTCTTGTTCTTTTGTTAAAAGTATTTACCAGTGTTTACTGTGTACTATTCTGCAGGAAATAGAGGCAAAAATAAGTCACTGTCCTCAGAGAACAAAATAAATTGGGTAAAACAGACGAATAAACACATTTTAATAGATTACAAGCATGTAAAGAGATTATCTTTGATTTTCAGAATTGTTTTGCAAATTTTTTAAAATGAGAAATCTTGAGGCTCAAAAAAGATACATGGGTAGGGCCGGCCTGTGGCTCACTCGGGACAGTACGGTGCTGACAACACCAAGTCAAGGGTTTGTTAAGGGACGCCCCAACCCCTACTGACCTTAATATATGCATTCTGCTTCTGTACAAATCGCTCGCTAAAATAAATGGGGGGATAAACAGAGTAGCATGGCCAATGCCATTTTAGGCGGCTCTTCCATTTTAGCTTGGAAAGTCCCTATGGGGAATCCAGGGTGAGGAGGGGCTACAGGGCTACCCACAAAATTAGCTTATGTACCGCAGGCTTGCTTGCATTGGCTTGATTGTGTCAAGTGTGAAAAATTCCCGCCTAGCTAAAAATAAAAGCTGCGAGAGGTTTCAACTCAGGGCTGCGCACTTCATTGGCCTGCATAGCCCTGGCTGCCAGAAATGAACTCTTTTCCTTTTCCTATCACCCGGTTCTCATGGACAAATTTCTTTCACCCGTTGTACGTTGGCCATAACAGGTTAAGATCCCCTTACCGGTCATCTTTAAAAAAAAAAAAAAAAAAAAAAAAAAAGGGGCCGGCCCGGTGGCGCACTGGATAAGTGCACCGCTTGGGAAGCGCGGCAGCGCTCCCGCCCGAGGGTTCGGATCCCACATACAGACCGGTTCCCGCTCACTGGCTGAGCGAGGCGCCGGGGCAACGCCGAGGGTTGCGATCCGTTGCTGGACACGGAAAAAAGAAAAAAAAAAAAAAAGATACATGGGTGAGATCACATAGCTGGTCAGGATCCAAACCCCAGTATTTCTAACCTCAAAGCTCTCTTTCCCTTGTTATCACACTGCCTCAATGCTTTCCAATGATATTACAATGCTTTCCAGTGATACTGATTGTTGATGATTTTGTTCCAAGCATTAATGTTTCTGTCACCCTGGAAAGCTCCTTAGCTTCACTGCCACCCATCCCCTGCAGTCATGTCTCACGTCAGGCCAAAGCCTGGGTCACTGACTCTTGCAGCCAAACTGCAAGGAATAAATAGAGCCCCACTGGGCTGGGGACTGTCAGTTCAGACAGTCCTTCCTCAGTTCATTTCAGCCTACACTGGAGAACTGGCAGTTGTTGCCAAACACCTGTCAGTCAAGAACAGTGGCCTGTTTGTTAGGGTTGTTGTGGTCATTGTGGTGAACACTAATCAGTCATGGGGACCATGACTGTGGCATTCTGGTTTAGCCAAAGTGTAAGTTCAGTCCCGAAGGCACAGCTTGCAACAATAGCTTCATTTGAATCACAACATTTGAAAAGGGATGTCAAACAGGCATTAATTTATGCTACAAATATTTGTTCCCAGACTTCTAAGGAATGTGCTAGCCTTTGGAGGCTCAAAGATGAATAAGAAACAGATTCTGCTCTTAATAAGTTTAAGATTGAGTAGAAAAAGATAAGCTGTGTTTGTAAATAAACAGAAAATATGGTGGAAAGTAAGAAGTATCAAAGGAAAATGAAAACTAAGTTCTCTGGTAGTATAAAGGAGGAACTGCTTTCAGCTGGAGAGCTCAGGGAAGGCTTTATGGAGGAGCAGGCACTTCAGCTGGTCCTGAAAGGCATTAGCATTTCAATAGGTGAAAAGGAAAAGTATTTTAGTGTGTTGGGAAAACTCAAAATTAAAATTTGTTATGTACTTGTGCAGTGCCCTTGTTGCTAACTGTGCTTATCTACCAGGGTCCCCAGATGTCAGTCCAGTTAATAATTGGCTGCCTGCTCAAGTCACCTGAATTTGGAGAAACCGAAACTTAAAGAGCCCACCTAACCTGCCTATAAAAAGCCTTGTAAAATTCAGGGAGGGGGGTCCCAGGATTTCAGAACATGAGTTTGCCTGGGCCCCCACTAGTATAATAAACTTTCTGACTCTCCTTCCCTCCGAGTGCCTGGGACTTCCGTGCTGCTTCTGTTCTATAACAAGTGGAGAAGGAATAGAGTGCTCAAAGGCCTAGAGAGAGAAAGTACAAGATAAGTTGGGGGCATGGTGCACTGTTCCTTCCTCCTTTACTGGCTAACTCCCATTCATCTCTCAGGTCTCAACTCAACCTCACTTGATCAAGGGAGGCTTCTTGGACCTTCTTGGGTCCCCTTCCCACATCATAAGCTACCAATACCTATTTAATTCATGTCCCCTTGCTGCACTAGAAAGTTCATTTTCATTGTCATTTTATCCACAGTCCCATACCAAGTGCTGTACATTTTGCAGGTACTTGATAAATATTTCTTGCATGAATAATTGAACGTGGCCTTGTGGAACTAGAATGTAGAGTTCATGAAGGAAAAGAACAGAAAATAGTGGTGAAAAGTAGGTTTTTGAATAAAAACAGCTGAGACTTACATAATGTTTACTATATGCCAGGTACTACCCAAAGCACTTTATGGGTATTAATGCAACTCAGCCTCATAGTAACTTTATAAGGTTAGTAACTATTATTATTCCCATCTCACAGATGAGGACTTGGATGTATTGAAAGGTCAAGTAAGGGCCGGCCCGGTTGTGCACTCGATTGAGTGCGGTGCTTGGGAGCACAGCGGTGCTCCTGCCGAGGGTTCGGATCCCATATAGAGATTGGTCTGCTCACTGGCTGAGCGCGGTGCGGGCGCGACACCGAGGGTTGCAATCCCGTTGCCGGTCACTAAAAAAGACAAAAAGGAAAAAAAAAAAAAAAGGTGAATTTGGGGCCGGCCCGGTGGCGCTCTGGAGAAGTGCGCCACTGGGGAGTGTGGCGGCGCTCCCGCCGAGGGTTCGGATCCCATATAGAGATTGGTCTGCTCACTGGCTGAGCGCGGTGCGGGCGCGACACCGAGGGTTGCAATCCCGTTGCCGGTCCGAAAAAAAAAAAAAAAGGTGAATTTGGGGCCGGCCCGGTGGCGCTCTGGAGAAGTGCGCCACTGGGGAGTGTGGCGGCGCTCCCGCCGAGGGTTCGGATCCCATATAGAGATTGGTCTGCTCACTGGCTGAGCGCGGTGCGGGCGCGACACCGAGGGTTGCAATCCCGTTGCCGGTCCGAAAAAAAAAAAAAAAGGTGAATTTGGGGCCGGCCCGGTGGCGCTCTGGAGAAGTGCGCCACTGGGGAGTGTGGCGGCGCTCCCGCCGAGGGTTCGGATCCCATATAGAGATTGGTCTGCTCACTGGCTGAGCACGGTGCAGGCGCAACACCGAGGGTTGCGATTCCGTTGCCGGTCAGTAAAAAAGACAAAAAGGAAAAAAAAAAAAAGAAAGGTCAAGTAAGTTGTTTCAAGGTAATACAGCTGATAAGTAGTACAGCTGGGATTTCAAACCCAAACCATCTGACCTTAGAACATGCATATTTAACCAAGGGCTATGGGCATTATTTGTGAAATAAGCAAAGCAAATAGTTAAGACTTTATATGATTATTGTGGAAATTCTGAAAGCCATTTTTAAAATGACACTACCTCACTAAGCCTAAAATAGGGAGTAGCATTGCAGAGGTCTACACCCTGGGGTGGAGGGGTAGAAGTGGGGGTGGAGTGGGACTGCAAAGCTTTTGCCTGGATTTGGAGTCTGATTGGTGCTATCTGCCTGCCTTCCCCCAACCCATCACTAACAAATGTCTCAAGCACACCACCCAATTCCCTGCTTTTCTCCTTTCTGATAATCTCACCCCTGCCATTTCTTCCACATTATTCTCACACACTCAGCTCCACTTCTCCCTTCCAGCAATTACCCCATCTGCCTCTCTGTTGACTCCGTTCTTTTGTGAACAAATTTCTTTTGTCAATAAGCTTTTCTTTAAAAGCTCATTCCAGTTTTTTGCTGTACTGAAAACCTGGCTTTTCTTTTTTTTTTTTTCAGTTGCAGATTTTTGAAGATCCATTTTTCCTTAACGGTCATTTTTTAAAAAGTTTATTTATTAATATTACTTTTTTTTTTTTTACATTCTATGAAGTTGTTGTGGAGCAGTTGGTGGGGAGGGGGAGAGGGGAAAGGGGAAAGGGGAAAGGGGAAGGAAATAGGGTGGGAGAAGGAGGAAGGAGGAGGGTGGTTTTGAGGCCTGTGGCACCCCCCTCATTCCTGCAGGGGAGACCAGGGGGCTTCCAGCAGTAGCTTGGTCATTGCTGGGCTGGGTGCAAATGTCAGAGGGATGTGGCTGAAGTGTCTGGCCCCCGCCCCTGCCCCAGCTCGGGAGCCTGGTGTGCTTTCTGCAGCAGCTCAGTGGTCATCACTAGGCTGGTCGCAGTGTTGGGAAGGTGTGTCCAAGGCCCTTGGCCCTTCACCACTTCAATTTGGGAGAACCTGGGCACTTTCTGCGGCAGCTTGGTGGTCATCGCTGGGCTGGTTGTGGGTGTCGGTGGGGTGTGGCTGAGGCCCTTGGCCCCCCACACTCGGGACTGGTTGCAGGTGTTGGGTGGGGCATGGCTGAGGACCCCAGCCCTACCCACTCTCTGGCTTGGTAGCCTGAGGGACTTCTGGTCCTTCTAGGTGTTATAGGTGTTCTTTGATGATGAGAGACCTTTACTAGTTAATATCAAACTTTGTCTCTGGTCTTGGGTATTTTGTTTTATCTTTCAGTTCAGTATTGGATTATTTGCTGTCTCTGCCACTTAAATTCTGCACTGGAACTATTTTGTTGTCCATTGCTTACTTCTAAAATGGGGGAACTTCCTGTGGGGACCAGTACTTGCACTCTGTGGTTGAGCTAAATTGCTGCTTTGCTACTGATTCTCTAAGGAAGGCTTTTTGTGCAGCTCAGGTTTTAATGGTTGACTCTATAGGTGTTTCTGGGACTCGTGAGATCTAGTACACCTGGGTTGTGTAGAAACTCTAGTCAGGGCCCGAGTCTTTTCAGCAAACTGCACCCCCTGCAGTTCTATATTCCTGACCAGTTTCCATTGAGTGGTCCTTTGCTGATAGGGGTGCAGATCAGCTGTCCTTGTTGTGCCCCAGTGTTCTCCTTGTGGACCCGTCTCCCTCACTGTCCATGCTCCAAACACTTCCCATGTGTATGCTGGTCCCTTGTGGTGACTCACTGGCTCCTTTTTTTTGGTTGTTGTGGCTCCTTGCTCCTATGTGGGTTCACGGGAATCCTATTAGTAGTCTTGCTGGCCTGGAAGCCACCAAGGCCCTCTTCTCCCCTGCTGCCTCCAAGCAACTCCATCCGAAGGGCACAGCTGTGGCTTTTGCCAGCTCCTGCTCCCTGTGCTTAGTAGTGTAAGATCCGTGCCCTGGGCACAAATCCTACACGCCGAAGTGACTCGCCTCACAGAGACCACAAGACAAGAGATCGCTGCAATTTAAGCAAGAGGTGTTTATTCAGCATATGCTGGGTCGCCTTTTTCATAAGCGGCCCAGAACTTACAATACCAGGGCTTTTTATACATTTTTTTTTCTTTTTTTAGACAAACCCTCATAACAGGCTGTGCAGCTAATTAACTGTGGCACCTTAAGATTTATGGTTAAGCTCAAAAGACTAGCACATTAGTCCCCCAATAAAAGATGTTACATGTTTATTTTCCCTGGTCCAGCCAGGTGTTCAGAAGATAAGGGGGGGCTGGTTTAGTCCTTGGGCCCGGTTCTGCCTTGACTTCTGCCTGACCTCTTAAAAGCTGCTTTACTTAAAATACCTTTAGATATGTTTTCCTCGTTAGTAAGTGCTTACAGGAATAATATTTCTCTGTTACAATTTGTGCAGGCTAAAGCTACATAGGCAATAATATGGGTTAGAGTCACAATTTTTATAACAGTAGCTCCAGCCTGGAAGCAGCAGGGGGTTGAAACAGTTGGAGCGGTTCTTTCTGTCATTGTGGCTTCTCCTGCCTTCATGCACTCCATAGGTCTCTTCTCCTCTTCCCCTGATCTCTAGCGGCCCCAGCTTGGCTGTCATTGTTTTTTAATAGTTGTAAGTTGGTTGATTTGTGGGAGAAAGTGATGCTGGGGACCATCTATTCTGCCATCTTGACTGAAGCCAACCTGGCTCTTCTGAGCTTAAGTGTCTGGCTCAAGTTCACAGCCTCACTCATTCAGTAATCATTTATTCAAAGTCCACTTTCCTTGATCGTATTGCCCTCTTAAGGCTACTTTTCTCTCTTTGCTTTTCTACCCTTCCGTATTCAACTATACACTCATTCTTTAACAGTTTATAATCTGCCTTTCATCTTCACCCCTGCCCTCAAACTATTTTCTACAGATTAACCTCTTACCTTCTAATTGTCAAATCTGTAACAGTCTAAACAGAAGTGACTCCATTTTGTGAAACCTTTGAATTTTAAAACTTGTTCTCTCCTGTAACCCAGACCACGTAGCCTGCAGCTAATTGCCAGAATGCAATGACTCTTGCTCTCACATTGTGTACAAATAGAGAAAAATTATTAGCCCAGATGGCCAGTCTTTAGTAGCTTACTAACCTTATCTTATATGAGAATAACAGGAACTGAACCCTTGGAAAACAAAGTATAACTGGTCAACTCCCACCCAGGAAGTTCCTTGATGATTATCAGAAATATTCAAGCATATCTGTACGTCCCCATGTGGTCACCATGAATCAACTTTCTGTTGGGCCCACAGAATAGGGGAACGTCAGCAAAATGGCACTGGGGCCTCCATCTTGTTGGACCCGCCCCTGGGAATTTCCCGCCCGACCTGAAAGTCACCTTCCAAGGATCTCCCGCCATCAGAGCAATGGCTCAGGGCCACGACACATCAGGGAAAACAGAACCTATGCAGGAAACCAAAACTTAACTGTACACAGCTATGCACCATATATGGGCTGCTGCGGCCCACCCTTATAAAAACCCCACCTGCCTTTGCCCAGGCGTGACTTCCCCAGCCTCACTCCCTTGCGGGTGGTGGAACCTCACCCAGGAGCACCCCCATTAAAGCCTACCCTAAATTTACTGCCTGGCTCCTGTTTTTCTTTGCTCCGATTTGAGACTAAAACCTTCAAAATTCAAACCTAACACTTTGTACCACAGACCCCTATAAAACCCTTTGGCAAACTTGGGAGGGGTGGGAATGGTCTTTGAGACATAACTCGACCATTTCCCCAGGCTGCTGGCTTCCTTATTAAAGGCTACCTTTCCTTACACCAACACTTTTCTCTCAATTATTGGCTATTGAGCAGTGAGCAAATGGACCTTTGGGATCTCAGTAACGAATCCAAGGCCTTTTCTTAAATCCTTCAATCTCTTAATCTCTGTAGCACTGGGCACTCCTGGCCACCTTCTTCTTTTTGAAACTTTTTCTTTTTTGGCTTCCAAAAGATATTTTTATTCTCCTCCTTCTCTCTCTTCTCCTTCTCTTTATTCTCTCTCTTTTTTCTTTTCCTACCTTTTGAACCATTCCTTCTGTCTTTTCTATCTCTTTGATGTACCGTTTCCAAGGATTTGTGTTTTGCCTCCTCTCTCTTCCTTTGTCCCCATGCAGTCTTTAAACTATCACCTTTGTGATGATTTCTCCTATATCATTTTCTCTAGTCCTAATTTCTCTGTGGATTTCCAGGCTTGTAATTCCACTTGTCTGTAGGACATTTCTAGACTCTCAAATTCAGACTAAGCTCATTTCCTTCCACCCCCAATTGCTTCCCCTTTTTTCTTTCCTATTTATATTATTATCATTCCATCCACTTGGATGTAAACCTCTCTGTCCATAGCTCTCAGATTCATTGTCACAAAGTGCTGTAAACTCTGTCTCCTAAAGTTTCTCCTATATCAGTTTCTTCTTCTTCTTCCACTTTGCCTTAATTCAGATTATAATCATCTCTCACCCTAGGCAGTTTCCTTGCTGAGGTGATCTTTTTTAAAAAGACAGTCATGTGACTCCTCCGCTTAAAGACCTTCCAAGAACTCTCTCAGTTTGAAGTTCAGTCTCTGAAAAGAACCTTTTACACTCTAACTACAGTTTCATTTCAGCCTCATTTCCTGCATCCCCACCCAATAAAGTTGGCTCTGGCAACCCACCCAGAACATTTTGTAGAAGGACACCGTGACTCTTCACTATGACTTTTTTTTCCCACTATATATTTTGGATCTCAGGTTCAGTGGATTGAATTATTCACACTCTAGTGAAAGTGGACCTTCCAAAGTCCCTCATTTTTTATTTATCTACAAGTATTTATTCCCATTTTTCCTACACTGCAAACTTTCTAATGTATTTAGTGTCTGTGCTTTTTTATATGTTCCTGTAAAATATGTTTTTTTTTGTGTATGTATTTTTAACTTACATAAATAGTATTGTATTATAGATCTCATTGTGTTTCTTACTTTTTTTACTTAGTACTGTTTTTAAGCTCTGTCCATGTTGTTAGTCTATTGATTCTGATTGCTGCATAGTAGTACTTGGTGTGCATCCAACACATTTTACCTATCTACTCCCCTGAAGATGGACACTGAATGTTTTATACCTGACCTCCTGGGCAAGGCCAGTATCTCATCATTGCCTAACACAGCAGTATTCAATTCTATCAGACTCAATAATCCCCCTTAAATAACAAATATATTATAATGTCTCCATTATTCTGAAATAAACTTCACAGATAATATAACCTATTGTGATAGGAAGTCTCTCAGCGCCTAATGACCCCCCCCCTGATATTCTTAATCTTATGCAATCTCCTCTCCTTGAGTGTGTGATACACTTATCGACTCACTTCTCATGAATAGAATGATGGGATGTCACTTCCAAAATAAAGTTACAAAAAAACTGTGACTTCTGTCTTTTGGGTGTTCTTTTGGGTTCTCTCACTTGTCTCCTCCAAAGGAAGGCAACTGCCATGTTGCAAGCTGCCCTATGGAGAGGACTGTGTGGCAAGGAACTGAGGGAGACCCCTGAGCAACAGCCAGTGAAGAACTGAGGCCCTTAGTCCAACAACCTGAAGGAACTGAATCCTGTTGACAACCACGTGAGTGATACTGGAAGTTGATCCTCCCCCATCAACAGTTCAGATATGACTGCAGCCTCAGCCAACATCCTGACTGCAACATGATGGACCTTGAGCCAGAGGCACCTAGCTAAACTCCTCCCAGTCGGCTGACCCACAGAAACTGTGTGATAAATATTTAAGAGTTGGGGTAATTTGTTACACAGCAATTAATAACTAATATACCTACCTACTCACATAATTAAAAAATAAAATATATTGCCCTGAGTGTAATATAAAGGTAAAATAAAGATAATAACTTATAGGGCCGGCCTGTGGCTCACTTGGGAGAGTGTGGTGCTGATAACACCAACGCCAAGGGTTCGGATCCCTATATGGGGATGGCCGGCCTGTGGCTCACTCAGGAGAGCCTGGTGCTGACAACACCAAGTCAAGGGTTAAGATCCCCTTACCAGTCATCTTTAAAAAAAAAAAAAAGATAATAACATAATAATAGTATGTGTTTTTATATGCAAGTGCTCAGGCATGACTACACTAGGGGTTATAATGAAGATTTCAGATGCTTGTATCTACATGTACAATCACCTTGAATGCAGGAGCTACAAATGTAGACCGATTTGGGTGAATATTGACTATTTAAGTTATTAAAGGGCCGGCCTGTGGCTCACTCGGTAGAGTGCGGTGCTGATAACACCAAGGCCACGGGTTCGGATCCCATAT
>NW_007726127.1:526790-538648 GCF_000696425.1 Galeopterus variegatus | reverse complement strand
TTTTAAAAAAAAAAAAAAAAAAAAAAATGATGCTGCCTTTGGCGATATTATTTCCTGAAATTAAGAACAGCTTTTAATAAGTTCCAAACAACGGGTGGCTGATTAGTTCAGTTGGTTAGAGTGTGATGTTGGTAACACCAAGGTCCAGGGTTCCATCTTTGTTACCGTCCAGCCGCCCAAAAGAGTTCCGAACAAAACAAAGTACAATATACCACCAATTTTGGGGTGTTAACATTCCTAGAAAATTCAATGTACATTAAAAACTGGGAAAATATTTTGTGTTTATATGTTAACAAAGACAGGTTCTATTCTCAGAAATTATCTTTTTTTTTTCACTCACCGAATGAAATGTTCAGCAGGCCATTCAGAAATCGTGTATATGAACAAATGTTCGTTTTGTGGCATTATCGCTTACATTACACGTCATTTTATATTCGGAGCTCTAGCCTTCTAATGCCGTGGTTTTCCCAATCATTGTTCTGACCAAGAACCTTCCCACAAAATTGTAAATCTCAGTCTAGGGATACCGCCCCCTCAGGAACTAGCAGTGAAGCACAGTATCCCCCAGTGCTTAACACAGTGCTTGGAAATAAACAGTGGAACCGCAAAATGGCTGAAATTTTTTACATACACCCCTCGGTCAGACCAAGGACCACTGGCTAGCCCTCCTATGATCCATGGCTTCGCAGTCCCGAATCAGGAAACAGTGATTCAATACGCAGAAGCAAATTTAGGGTGACAGCGAAATACGAGTACACGCCACCTAACTCATGACTTCCTTTTCTTTGTAATTTTTAATTTCTCCTTTGGGATTACAGAGCCAGGAGAACGTCCCTCCTCTCCTAGGGACTGTCTCGGCTCCGCCTCTACCTCAGGCGGGGGTCGGTCTAGGCCCCGCCCCGGCCCCGCGCGTCCCCGGAAGTGAGGTAGCGGAAGTGGTAAAACCCGCGGGGAGCGAGCCGGCGGGGCCCAGCGGGTTGGTGAGCTGGTGGGATGGCAGATGAGGAAGAAGACCCTACCGTGAGTGACCTCCTCTGTCTCGACCCTCTCTTTTTTTTCACTTCCTCGGGCTTGGTAGAGGAGGCAGAGTTCAGAATCGGGTCTGTTTTCCTTAGTGAGTTCAGCTGAGGAAATTCGGGGACTTCATGCCGTGCTTTCCCTTCGGATTCATCATTTTAGTCTGCATGGCAGGATGTGAAGGGAGAGTAGGAAGGTGGCCCCTTTCCCTTTGGTTTTGGTCTATATCTGACAGACACCCTTTGAAGCATCTACAGCATCATCAGAGGTCAATACTAATATTTGTTAGCGCTCATTACGAATCATCAGTTCAACTGCGAACAAAACTGTATACTTATTGTGAAGTAGTGGAAAAAATAATGGACCGAAAGTCAGGGAGCCTGGATTTCAAAATATCCATTCATTCTGAGCAAGTTATTTAACTTTGAGCACCGGTTTCTTTTCGTGAAATAGGGTTAAGGCTTACTTAATCTAAGTTTTTAGCACTGTATAAGCAGGTGCTTAGTAAACGTTAGTTTTGCTTACTACAGGGAGGTAGACTGATTCTGTATCAACCCTTTAACAGTAACAGTGTCTAGCAATAGGCCAACTTAGTTGGCTAAGAAAAAAAAAAGAACCTATGGTCATTAGAACTCTTACATGTAGAGGCAGTAAGATTATTTGCTAGGGATATTGTAGAGGCCATAGCTGCATGAGTTGGAAGTTGAACTAGATAGTTTTTAAGGCCCCTACAGTCCTAAGGTTTCATGATTTTTTGCTGTTTGCTTTAGGTTTTCTGGCCTGATATCAGTTTTGAAAATGAAAATAATCGTTAATTAAAATATCAAATGCAGTGCAATAACTTGTGTATACATTTTAACTTCTAGTTTGAGGAAGAAAATGAAGAAATTGGAGGAGGTGCAGAAGGTGGACAGGGTAAAAGAAAGAGACTTTTTTCTAAAGAATGTAAGTTTTATTTGACAATGATTTTATTATAGATGATGAAGACTTTTGGACATGCCCTTTCAAAGTAGGTTTATTGTTCTGTATGTGTTTCCCTGTAGGGACAGTCTTAGACTTGCCTGTAAAATTCTGTTTAGCTTTTGAATCATAGATAGTAACTATCATAACCCCAATTGTATGTATGTCTTTGTGTATATATGTGTGTGTACGCATATACTTTTTTTCTTTAAGTGAGGAAACATGATCAGTGTTTTAATTCAGGGCAGAACATGTATCTGTTAATTTCCCTGTACCTTACTTTTGTAGCAGTACAAGCTGAGACTCCTTTGACTGTAAGCCACTGGTAATGATGTATCCCAGAACAGATACTGGGAGTAGGAACTAAATTTGGGCTTTGGATTAAGGCAATGAACAAGGCATTGAGGTGGTGAACAGTGAGGCATTAAAATGGCATAGAGATTATAATGTATTGGTCATCTGTCCTACTCCCTCAGTAAATAGGTTTGACCCTTTTTGGCAGCAGGAAGAGGAAGGGAGAGCTGCTGCTACAGTTGATGGTCCAGGCCAGTTCCTGAAAGACACCATGAGAATGTGCTCTCCCTCTCCTGGTCTTTTACATTACAGCCATGGCTGAGTATTGAGAGACGAGGCAGTACAGATTTATGAATAGCTGGTTTATTTAGGCTGGGTCAGACATGAGCAGTTTCCACATGCTCTTGAAACTGTAGGACCATTATGTCTTTTTTTTTTTTTTTAAACCATCCAAATTCTCAGTTTTTCACCCAAAGTTGACCACTCCTTATTCTATTTCTCTGATGCTATTTACTTCATTTGTTTGTGATTTTATTTATGTAAGCATAAAAAGGGATGCCTACACCAGAGCATCCCAGAGTGATGCTTGCGTAGTTGGTTATTAGCAAAGACCTTTGTTCTACTTGTATTACTTTATTTTTGTGATGACAGCAATTTGGAATTTTCAGTCTTCTTGTCTTACCTGAATCTTTATATATCTTACTGACCAAGAACTGTTCTCCTAAACTTTTTTTTTCTTTTGCTAAATATAACACAGAATTTCACAGTATTCACTGGCATTTGTTTATGCCTTTACAAACCCTTTACCCCATACAGTTTACATACTTCCTGTATAACACGAATTTCCCTTTTCCAGTAAAATTTATTTTTCTACCAGTGAATTCTACCCATCAAAATGTTAGTGACAGTATTTCTGAAAATATTTAAGGAAAGATAGTAAGCTAGAGTGGATAATTCTGGCAGACATCACTAACCACGTGATTAAAGTTAGCATCACCAGTAATATATTGACATCATCTATTTTTAATATGATGCATTAAGATGGCACATAATCTTTGTCTCCTTTCTAGTAATGTACAAGAATAAACTCAATCTAATCATGAGAAAACATCAAACAAACACAAACTGAGGGACAGTCTACAAGATAACTGGCCAGTATTCTTCAAAAGTGTTAAGGTCTTGAAAGACTGGGAAAGGCCAAGAAACTGTCACAGAATGGAGGAAACTAAGTAGGCATGACAGCTAAATAGTGTGGGATCCTGGAACAAAAAAGAGGAGTAGTGGAAAAACCAGTACAATCTGAATAAGGTCTGTACTCATACCAGTGTTAATTTCTTAGTTTTGATAAATGTCTATGGTTATATAAGATGTTAACATAAGGGGAAGCTGGATATAGGGTATATGGGCACTCTGTTATTTTTGCAACTCATCTATAAGTCTAAAATTATCTTTTCTAAAAAAGGCAAAAAGAATATTACAGAATCAAAAAAAGAAAATATTGGCTTCTGTGTTTGTTTTCTTCCTTGTGTCTGGATCTAAAGGTTCTTGCCAGTGTAAACCCTAGAGATACCTGTATTCCGGGCTGGCTTCCACGTCACCCTTTCTTTTCTTCTCTAGTCCTGTTCTACTTTCTTTTTTCACTTCTACCAGTTTTTGTTTCTCCTAAATAGGAATTACTCTTAATGTACTCATTCCTTCCTTCAGAAGTGTTCTAGATGTTCCTTCCTTTTTTAAATAATGTAAAACTTATATACAGTAAGTTGTACAAGTGTTGAGTGAACAGCTTGATGAATTTTACATCTGTATGAGGGTACAGAAAGTTCGTGGAATTTTACATCTGTACAAGGGTACTTCAGAAAGTTCCTAAAGAACCTTTAGGAGGGGCTGGTGGGTTAGCTCACTTGTGAGAGCATGGTGTTGGTAACACCAAGGTCACAGGTTCAGATCCCCTTACCTGGTAATCACCAAAAAAAAAAGTTCACGGAAAGATTCATATTATCTTTTAATTCTATTTTTTCTACAAACTTTTTGAAGTACCCTCGTATATACACACTTGTAACCATCACGTAGATCAAGATACAAAACATTTTCAGCATTCGATAGCATTTCTTAACATTTACATACCCCTTTGAGAATCTGATAAAAATTATAATTCTTCTTTCTAGAAATTTGTACATATACAGATAGTGTATCAGATTTTTCTATGTAATTTCACGGGAGATTCAAAGATATCTTGAAGCTTGTTTGTGGACTAACTGGAAATTTATAGACTATAGCATAAGAATCCATATGGATCCCATCCGTCCTAAACTACTAAGAAGTATAATACTGTTGTGGGTAGGAGTAGAATCTGGAACCAGATCAGCTGGGTCTAAATTCAAGTTCCATCTTTTACTAGCTGTATGATCTTGGGTAAATCACTTAACTTGGTGCCTCAATTTTCTCATCTATAGAATGGGGATAATAATATTATCTACCTGAAAGGATTGTTGTGAGAATTAAATGAGTTATATATATAAAGGACTTAAAATAGTCCTTGGCATACAGTAAGGGCTATATGTGTTTTAAATATTAGCAGTTATTTTTATTATTCTGCATTAGACTTTTCTTCTCTTTCACATTTTCTATGTTTCCTTCATTTGAAGCCTGAAAGGGCTTTGCTAGTAGTTGCATTGATCTAGGAAATGAAATGTCAAGATTCTTTGTAATAAACCCTCTGCTTTCTCCTGATTACCCTGTTTCTTCCCATAGAAGGTAATTGTTTCACTTTTTCTCGTATCCTTTCCCCTATGCTAAGATCAGAAAGGATTCTGCTTTCTCTTTTCAATGCCCCACTGCCACACCCACGCATAGAAAACACTTCCAGGAAAGGCTAAGCTGTTGCTACCTGTTCTGTCCCTGCCATGACAGAGTCTTCTACTTAAAGGTATTCTGGTTGGTTAAAGCATGGTGCTGATAACACCAAGGTCCAGGATTCAATTCCTGTACTGGCCAGGCACCAAAAAAAAGGTACTCTCGGGTTGCTGGTGAGTAGATAATAGAGATTAGGAAAAAAATATTGACATTAGGGTTCAGTAGCTGGGAAGGAAGGAGAGTTTTGTTGGAGGCTAGGTGGGAACAGTTGGTCATACGACTGTAGTTGAAGCCTTTACATGAAAACCCATATTGGAGTCAACAAATACAATGTAAATATGTTTTTATACCAATACCATCTATAACTTGGTTCAGTTCTAGTTTATGTGAAGACAGTATTGATCACATTGTTAAATCTGTTCAAGTAAACAAGTAATTGTCTTTTCCAGTACGATGTATGATGTATGGGTTTGGAGATGATCAGAATCCTTATACGGAATCAGTGGATATTCTTGAAGACCTTGTCATAGAGTTCATCACTGAGATGGTAAGATTCTCTTGTTGGTCTTAGTTAGGATTTGAAATTCTAAGCTTATGTCAGCCTTTTGAAATAAGCTATCCATTTGAGCGGCTGTTTTGTGGAAGTTACTGGTCATTATTTATCATTAAAAATTATCATGTATATTCCACCCCCTCCTCCTGAATTTTATTTATAAAGACATTATAAAGACATTGAGGGGCCAGCCCGTGGCTCACTCGGGAGAGTGTGGTGCTGATAACACCAAGGCCCGTGGGTTCGGATCCCATATAGGGATGGCTGGTTAGCTCACTTGGGTGAGCATGGTGCTGACAACACCAAGTCAAGGGTTAAAGTCCCCTTACCAGTCATCTTTAAAATAAAAAATAAAGTCATTGAATAAAATTAAAAATATTACCCATAATCCTATTATCCAACATAGGTGTTTTTCCCTTCTGGTCCAGTATTTTTGCTGTTTTTTTTTTTTTTGTTTTTGGTGGCCCTTATGGTGTTCCAGTATTTATTTAAAGGTATGTAATCTTTTACTTAGTCATGATAATGATAACATTTTTTTTACTTAAATTTTTTTTTTTTTTTTTTCCTTTTTTTGTCTTTTTTCGTGACTGGCAACGGATCACAACCCTCAGTGTTGCACCCGTACCAGACCGGGACCGGCAACGGGATCGCAACCCTCGGTGTTGGGCCCGCACCTCGCTCAGCCAGTGAGCGGGAACCGGGCTGTATGTGGGATCCGAACCCTTGGCGGGAGCGCCACCACACTCCCAAGCGGCGCCCTGTAGCAGGGCGCCCCCCCGCCGGCCCCTACTTAAAATTTTTTAATACATATTTTTTTTGTTTTTTTTTTTTTTTTTTCCTTTTTTTGTCTTTTTTCGTGACTGGCAACGGATCACAACCCTCAGTGTTGCACCCGTACCAGACCGGGACCGGCAACGGGATCGCAACCCTCGGTGTTGGGCCCGCACCTCGCTCAGCCAGTGAGCGGGAACCGGTCTGTATGTGGGATCCGAACCCTTGGCGGGAGCGCCACCACACTCCCAAGCGGCGCACTGTAGCAGTGCGCCACCGGGCCGGCCCTTACTTAAAGTTTTATAATACATATTTCTTGTGTTCTAATCATAGTTATTTTAGTAGCTACATAAAATTTGTTAAAATTGTTTTCTAATTTACTTAACCATTTCCTTTTTGTATAAGTTATTTACAGATTGTTTTATTTTTAATCTTGAATGATCATATTCATGAACTTTTCTCTCCCTCTCTTTTGTTTGGATATATTTTCAGGGATGGGATTACTGAGTTTGGTTTTATTTAGTTATTGTGAATTTTCACCCTGTGTTTTAGATTATTTCCATACTACAGAATAGAAATGAAATTACTCAGAAAATATGTTTTTTTTTTTTTTTTTTTCCTATTTGTCTTTTTTCGTGATCGGTAACAGGATCGCAACCCTGTGTCGCGCCTGTACCGAGACCGGCAACGGGATCGCAACCCTCGGTGTCGCGCCCGCACCGCGCTCAACCAGTGAGTGGACCGGTCTCTATATGGGATCCGAACCCTTGGCGGGAGCGCCGCCACGCTCCCAAGCGCCGCACTCTACCGAGTGCGCCACCGGGCCAGCCCAGAAAATGTGCATTTTTAAAATCTTTTTTTCTATTTACAAAAGCAATTAATATCAATTAAATATAACTTAAAAAAGTATAAAAAAGCACAGGAATAAAAATTGTGATCCTTCCACTTAGAGACAACTAATACTAACATTTTGGTGAATGTCATTTTGTCTTTTTGCACATATTTTTAAACTTTTTATAAAACTGGAATAAATAGTACATATAGTCTTAGATCTTACTTTTTCCCTTTGGTAAGTCTAGAACATTTCCTTTCTGTCAATGCATAATACTCTGTGATATTTTTGTGGATAAATTTTTTCTTCTTTCTGGTGGCTGGCTGGTTTAGGGATGGAACCCTAGACCTTGGTGTTATCGGCACCATGCTCTAACCAACTGAGCTAACTGGCCAGCCTTCTATAATATTTTTAATGGCTTCATAATATTAACTGAGTGTATGTATTTGAATTTGTTTACCCAATGCCTTATTAAATATTTATTTTTCATTTTTTAGTTTCCATTATTTTTAGTCATTAGAAATAATGCTGTGATAAACCTTTGTTTTTGCACAGGAGGAATATATAGTGTTGGGGGATGAAGTTTATTTCTTTGATTCTAGGAAAATCCATCAATATTTGTTAGCTATTGAGACAGAAGACTCAAAGCATAAATGAAATGGTGGTGTATTAGTCCATTTTTATTGCTTATAACAAAATACATGGAAACTGGGTGATTTACAAAGAGAACAAAATTTATTGTGTACAATTTCTGAGGCCGGGATTTCAAAAGTCCATCTGGTGGTGGCAGCAGTGACCCAGCGGTCTCACATTGCAAGATGGTGGAAGCAGAGAGAGAGCAAGAGACAGACTCTCCTCTTCTTTTAAAGCCCTCAGAACCGTGCCCCTCACCACCATTTTTAATCCATTCACTATGGCATGGTCCTACAATCCAATCACCTCTTTAAGGCTCCACCTTTCGGGCCAGCCTGTGGCTTACTCGGGAGAGTGTGGTGCTGATAACAACAAGGCCAAGGGTTTGGATCCCTACATAGGGATGGCTGGTTAGCTCACTGGGTGAATGTGGTGCTGACAACACCAAGTCAAGGGTTAAGATCCCCTTACTGGTCATCTTTTTTAAAAAAAAAAAAAGGCTCCACCTTTCAGTTACCATAAAAGGATTTCTCACCCCCTTAACAGTCACAGTGGGGGATAAGTTTCTAATACATAAAACTAGGGGGACATAATTCAAGTTTCAATGAGTTTTGTGGGGACATAATTCAATACACTACAGGTGGTTACAAAGAAATTATAAAATTATTGTATAAGAATGAAGACCAAAACTATTATCAGGAAACAAAAACAGGAACATCAAAAAATTTGATAGTTTTGGGCCGAGCTGTGGCGCACTCGGGAGAGTGCGGCGCTGGGAGTGCAGCAGCGCTCCCGCCGCGGGTTCGGATCCTATATAGGGATGACCGGTGCGCTCACAGCGCTCACTGGCTGAGCGCGGTGCGGCCGGTCTCAAAAAGGACAAAGAAAAAAAAAATTTGATAGTTTTAATGTCCTTAATATTTAAAAAATGCCTATGAAGTGTGAAGAGAAATACTGCTAATAACCCAGTAGAAAATGGACAAAGGACATGAATAAAAAGTTTACAAATGAATGACTATAATAATTAGAAGAGAAAATCTTCAACCTCACCAGGAACTTAATAAATGCAAATTAAAACAGTAAAATATTAGATTTTTAGAAGTTGAATTTCATTTGTTTCTTTATAATAGACTCACAAGGCTATGTCAATTGGAAGACAAGGTCGAGTACAAGTTGAAGATATCGTCTTTTTGATTCGAAAGGACCCAAGGAAGTTTGCTAGGGTTAAAGACTTGCTTACTATGAACGAAGAATTGAAACGAGCTAGAAAAGCATTTGATGAAGCAAACTATGGATCTTGACACCTATTGTACTAAGTGAAACTGCGTTATCTTCCACGGAAACCATATATAATAATGGTATATTTTCTACAATAGGGTTCTGATATCTAGGCATGTAAATGAAAGATGGAGAAAAACAAAGTTTTCAGCGTTTGTTTTCCTGTTTTCAATTTTAGAGTGATATTTGAGCCTTTAATTGCATGCCTTTATATGACCATACTTGAATTACTTATTGGGTTTCAGTGACCACACATAAGTTAAAGTACCTTGCAAACCATGCAGTTCCTTCTGACTTTTTACCATCTAAAGGATGAAGTAGTATTTATGTTTTAGGTATATATGTGCCATTGTAAGCTATAGTGTAGCTGTTTAATATGTGAAATCTAAATGGCATCTTTGACTCTATGATAGTTGAGACATGTGCTTCATGCATTCTGAAGTTTTTAGACAGTAGTCTGAGAGGTTATTAAAGATAGTGAACTGGTTTGTGTTTCTTTTAAGGATATGGTAATATAAATACAGTTTTTTGTAAGAATATTTATCTGTCTTAAAAGATAATTTGTTTTGATATTCTTTTCTTCAGATAACGAGTGATTTTTTTTATTTTGGAGAATCTAAAAGTTTCATATGAGTGCTTTCATGTTGGAAGGCTTTTTTGATTTAAAAACTTTTGGAGCTTATAATATACTATTTAAGTTTTTAAAGAACTCTTTCCCAGATCAGATTAAAGCTTGTAAAAACAAATGCTTTCAGTAGCAGGAATGGCATTGCTTAAAAGGCTGATGGCAGGATAAGCATTTGGAATAGTGTTTTATTAACATATTTGTCAGTACTTGTTCATTGTGGAAATGCATACTTGACTAATAACATATGTGGCTATGGAAACCACTTTTGTAGTTCAGGATATACAGGTTTTGTGTGTATTTAGCTTATTGTATTAAATTATTATTGTACTTAGTTTAAAATAAGGATTAAAAGTGCATTTAAAGAGATCACAATATTATTCTTTGTGAAAATGAACTTTTTTGTGTGCCCCTTGTAAATGTTATCTATAAATATTTGGAAAAATTTTACTTTCTTAACCGATTGATACAAGGAATAAAGTAAGAAAAACAGATTAATGTGTGAATTTGGCTGTGATTTATAACCTTTTTTCCCCCAGAATTTTGTGCCCATTACTGCTAATATGATAATTGTAGCTGCTTAATCTTGCTCAAAACTTTTTTCTATCTTACAATGCACCTGAATTGATAATGGGAATACATAGCTAGGTTCATCTTTTTGTTACTTAAAAAAGCAAAAACCAATTGAAAAGCTACCCTGGTCTAAGCCAAAATCAACAATGGGAATGGAATAATAAAAAATATCACTATTTTTGCTAATCAGGGCCTGCTTCACCCTGAAGAAGGAACTGGCAGTAACTGACACTAGTGGAGTCACACAGTACCATTAGTCTGTATTTACTTACCTTGTGCAGGGGGCTGCTATATGTTCACTGACTGACTTGAGTCAACGTCTCTCAGTCATTTTGAGTGTCATACTATTCTGCTGATGACCTTCGCACATAAGAAGTTTTGTTTTTGTTTCTTTTTGGTGGCTGCCTGGTACAAGGATCCAAACCCTTGACATTGGTGTTATTAGCACCATACTATACTGATCGAGCTAACCAGCCAGCCCTTAAGAAGTTTTTTATGAGATTTTGTATTAAGACTTTTTAGGTTGCAAGTATATGCAAAACAACTTATTGGCTTACCTAACTGAAATATGGGAAAGAAGAGATGGAGCTGACTTCAGGCTTGACTGGATCTATGTATCTTAGGAGAATCAAGACTCACTGTCTTCATCCTAATTTTGGTTTTACTCTGTCTGTGGTGAAGGAACATGATGGCCAGCAGTTCTAGGGTCCATCCTCACAACTCCAGATTGAGGGAGGTAATTCACTTCCAAATACAGAAAATTCCAAGCAAAGATTATGATTGTCCTAGCTCTGGTTATTTTCTACTTGGACCAATTACTGTGGTCAGGAAAAAGTTGTATTATAGTCTGGATCTCATGCCCCGCCTCTGTAGTGAAGAAGGGCTTGGAGTAGGGGTGGGACCAGGAAGTTGGATACTGCTATTAACAAAAAGGGAAAGGGAGGCTGGGCAGACAAATAATGGATGTGCACTGCCTTGATTCACGAGCTTACTTATTAACTGAATTCTGATAGTAAGGCGGCATGGCTGTCTTCCAGTATCTAGAGCTGTACTCTATGATATGGTAGCCAGTAGTTACATGTGGCTGTTTAAATTTAATTAAGTAAAATTAAAATTGAGTTCCTCAGTTGCATTTGCTGTATTTCAAGTGCTCAATAGCTCCCTGGCTAGTGGCTGCTACATTGGAGATGCTGATACAGAATATTTCCATCATCATAGAAAATTCTTTTTTTTTTTTTTAAATTTTTTATTTTGTCAATATACAATGTATATGATTATTATGGCCCACCACCGACACTTCCCGCCCTCCTCCCTCTCTCCCCTCCCCCCCAAGAATGTCCCCTCCGTTTGTTTGTTGTAACAACTACAAAAAAAGTATAGTTGTTATATCTTCTTCCCCCTCCCCCACCCCCCGGTTTTTTTTTGTGTGTGTGTGTGTGTGTGTGTGTGTGTGTGTGTGTGTGTGTGTG
>NW_007726127.1:456626-526615 GCF_000696425.1 Galeopterus variegatus | reverse complement strand
TATGGTAGATCTATCTTCAATTGTTTGAGGAACCTCCAAACCATTTTCCATAGGGGTTGCACCATTGTGCATTCCCACCAACAGTGTAAGAGAGTTCCTTTTTCTCCGCAGCCATGCCAGCATTTATCTTTCGGTGTCTTTTGGATTTTTGCCATCCTAACTGGGGTGAGATGGTATCTCAGTGTGGTTTTGATTTGCATTTCCTGGATGCTGAGTGATGTTGAGCATTTTTTCATATGACTGTTGGCCTTTTGTATATCTTCTTTAGAGAAATGCCTGCTTAGCTCTTTTGCCCATTTTTTGATTGGGTTGCTTGTTTTTTTCTTGTAAAGTTGTTTGAGTTCTTTATATATTCTGGATATTAGTCCTTTGTTGGATGTGTATTTTGCAAATATTTTCTCCCACTCTGTTGGTTGTCTTTTAGCTCTGTTAATTGTTTCTTTTGCTGTGCAGAGGCTTTTTAGTTTGATATAGTCCCATTTGTTTATTTTTCCTTTGGTTGCCTGTGCTTTTGGGGTCATATTCATGAAGTCTGTGCCCAGCCCTATTTGCTGAAGGGTTTCTCCTATGTTTTCTTTAATAAGTTTTATTGTTTCGGGGTGTATATTTAAATCCTTGATCCATTTTGAGTTGATTTTAGTACATGGTGAGAGATGTGGGTCTAGTTTCAATCTCCTGCAAATGGATATCCAGTTATCCCAGCACCCTTTGCTGAAGAGGGAGTCCTGACCCCAGTGAATAGACTTGATGCCTTTGTCGAAGATCAAATGGCAGTAAGTGCGTGGGTTGATTTCTGGGTGTTCTATTCTATTCCATTGATCAGTGTCTCTGTTTTTGTACCAGTACCATGCTGTTTTGGTTATTATGGCTTTGTAGTATAGTTTAAAGTCAGGTAGAGTAATACCTCCAGCTTTATTTTTTTTGCTCAGCATTGCTTTGGCTATTCGTGGTCTTTTGTTATTCCAGATAAATGATTGTATAGTTCTTTCCATGTCAGAGAAAAATGTCATAGGAATTTTAATGGGGATTGCATTAAATTTGTAGATAACTTTGGGTAGTATAGTCATTTTCACTATATTGATTCTTCCAATCCATAGAAAATTCTTTTGAACAGTGCTGATCTAGAGTGTATAGATGGTCTCTCCTAAGTTAATTCACTTTTTTTTTTTAACTTACTATGGGAAATCTCAAGCATACACAATAATAAAATAGTATAATGAGCCTTCAGCTTCAACATGTAATCAACTTTTGCCAATTTGTCTTACCTTTTGTCAAAAGTTGATTACATGTTGAAGCTGGGGGCTCATTATACTATTTTATTATTTTCAGTATTATTTTAAAGCAAATCCCAGATATAATTGTATCATTTCATCTATAAATACTTCAGTATGTATTTCTTTTTTGGCAGGGCCAGCTGTCTGGTATGGAGCTCTGAACCAGTGACCTTGGTGTCATAAGGTTGCACTCTAATCAACTGAGCTAACCAGCCAGCCCTTCAGTATGTATTTCTAACAAAAAGGTTAAAAAGGTAGCCCAAATGCTATCATCAAACCCTATCAAAAATTAACACTAATTCCTCAATATGCCATCTAAAACCTAATCCCTGTTTAAATCTTCCATGTTTGTCTCAAAAGTATCTTTTTTTTGCAGATGGCCGGTACGGGGATCCCAACTTGTGACCTTGGTGTGTTCTAACCAACTGAGCTAACCAGCCAGCCCTCAATGTATCTTTTTTGAGTTTGCGTATTAGTTTTGTTTTTTATTGCTGCTGCAACAAATTACTCATTTAGTGACTTACATTTATTATCTTACTGGTTCTTTAGGTCAGAAGTCTGACACTAGCCTCGGTAGGCCACAATATTAGTTCTAAGCATAGAAATTTGTAAATGGGGGAACTAACTCAGTTGGCCTGCCATCAGTGAAGAAGGGTGTTGCCTGGAGTCATTCGGCCATTTTCCAAGACGCCTCTGGAGGCTGCATTATTTGGGTGAATATACTGTAGTACAGAGTTCTATTTGCAGCATTGCAAGCTTGGAAACTGATTTTATCAGCAAACCGAGAGCGTTTTCTATCTTTCGGGGTGGCCTCAGAAACCAAGTTCATAGGACCAATGTATGAAAATGGATACCAGTTTACAGATGTAAGTAAAACTTGCACCTGTATGACCCACACATTCTTCCCTTCTCTAGGTGGACACATGTAGAAAACTGAAACAGAATTATGAAGTCGAATCATAATGAGGGGAGTTACATGAATGCATTGTCTACAGCATGAGGTAAGATAGGATAGGGTTAATATAGAAACAGGAAAAATGGCCCACCAGGGCCTGAAGCAATGCACATCGAGGATGGATGGCCTTGGGAGCCACCTTCAGGACTGACTTGTTACACTGGAAACTTGGCTTGACAATACCTATCCAAGCATTGTCAGTGTTTGTCACTTTGAGGTGACTGCATATCTCTAATTCATTTAAATATTGGTAATTCAAAGCAGGCAATTTTCCTTCAAAAAATTCTCAGGGAAGCTTCATAGTTGCTCATAAGAGCTAACAACACTGAACATTGTGCCTGAAAATCAAGAACTTTTAAAGCTCTTCCTGCATCCCAGAACATTCCTAGTTTTCTGGGCCTGATTTTCTTAGGGTCCTCATGCTTTCCTTCTTGCTGTAAAAGAAGACTGGTGGAGTGGATAATCAGTGAACAAAGTGTTACATGTGTTGCTGAAAGCTGCTGCTTTTCCTGGGTCCTAGTAAATGACTACATAAGCTATTTAGACTGTTAAATTATGGAATAGAATCAAGGAAAAAGTTTTGATACATCAGATGAGTGTTTATTAAACACCTACTGTATTTGAGGGATAGCACAGATACCATTTTGCCATGTGGTATGTGGATAAATACAATTCTAAAGTTATAGAAATGAAGTAAGCAATTTTTTTTTTCTTTAAAATTCTTTTCCTTATGGGAGCAAACTTCTTATATTATCAGTAAACTGATAGGAGTTTCAGTTGGAACTTTTGTACAGAATCCCGTGTTATTTGTAGCACTGAAACTTCCGTGTACATACTCACTTTATTATACTTATGCAGAGAGCCTGGTAAACTGCCTTGAAATCTTTGGGTGCATTCTTTTAGGACAGGGAGAACAATTGATAAAACAAAAATAATTTTGTCATTTGCTTTTGCTTGGTCATTTTAGATAACTGAAGTTTTATTAGGAAAGAGCATACCTAGTTATTCACTAAACTCTAAAAGAAATGCTAATACTATACTTAATTCTTCTGAAGGAGGATTTTTGTAAGTATTTTGGCAGTACGCAAATGTACAGTAAGACACCTACCCAGACATATTTTGGTGAATCTCTGTATTTCTTCCATACCAGTCATCTTAAATGGTCTCAAACTTATTACTAGAAACTTACTTTATCCCCAAACAGCTATCTGAAATTATGATGCTTAATGTGCTTTATGTATTATTAACATTTTCTAACATTTAGTTTCCTTTTTTTTTGAATTTCAGTATATTTCAGTGACTCGATTAAAATGGGACATTTATTTTTTCCAAAGTAAAATATTTATTTTTATCTTCAATACATCAGATACTTATTTAACATAAATAAAACCACATCTCTTTTATGTTGAAACAAGAATGTATTTTTGGGGCCGGCCCCTGTGGCGCACTTGGGAGAGTGCAGTGCTGGGAGTGCAGCGACGCTTCCGCTGCGGGTTCGGATCCTATATAGGAATGGCTGGTGCGCTCACTGGCTGAGCGCGGTAGGGGCGACACCAAGCCAAGGGTTGCAATTCCCTTACCGGTCACGGGAAAAAAAAAAAGAATGTATTTTTGTCTGCTAGGTTTAACCATTGACCTGTAACTTAAGCTTCTGCTTAAGGTTCTAGCTAGGAGCCCTGGTAGAGCCAGGTAATTCTACCTCCATAATCCTTGAATCTGTCTAAAGGAGAAGCAGCAGTGGTGGTACTTTGTTTTCTCAAAGCTAGGGTACTACTGGCTCTGAAGCACAAAGCTCTTTGATGTGTGTATGTATGTGTGTGTATTCTAGTAATGAGAGTGAAACTTTGAAAACAAGTTCCCTTATCCCCTGAACTGCCCTGAACTCGTTGAGGCAATATTTCCTAGTTTGGGCTTGTGCTCAGATTCCTTTCTACTACTTGGGGAAAACCAAAAGCTTCTATTTCCCTTTTTCAAAACGAGATTTGAGAAGCATATTAAAGGGGTCCACCTTAGCCTATAGGCATTTGTCACAAGGCACCATGAATCATTCTGTCATGTTAGAACCTGCATTTCCAAACCACACCTAACCTAGTTCCTGACCCAGAGTTAGCATTCAGTAAATATTTGGTGAATAATTGAGGCAATACCTCAGGATCTAAGGACAGTCCTTCACCTAAGAAAGCCTTGTCCTTTCTGAACAATTCACTGCTATTGCAGCAACCAGAGGGAAAGACAAGAAGATCTAATCTTAACCAGTGTGGCTGAGTATAGGAGGAAAGGTGATACCTTAGGCTAACAAGCTATTAAGGTCGTAGTGTAAAACTTGATGTTACATCAGGAAGCAAACATACAGACAGTCAATGCATTTATCAGTACACAAGTGTTAAGGTATGCCAGATGTCTCATATTTCAGTGCCTGGTTCCTTCCCTCCTTCCATTCCCTTTTTCCAGAAATATAATGGTTATGTATTTGCTTCTGACAATGATGGTTATTATTTATTGAAAATATAGATGCAAATAACACTATGCCATAGGGTATGGGGAATATAAACGTAAATAAGACCTCTTATCCTCCCTACCTTGTCAGAATAGGGTCCATTTTCTTTCCTTTTTTTTTTAAAAGATGACTGGTAAGGGGATCTTAACCCTTGACTTGGTGCTGTCAGCACCACGCTCTCCCAAGTGAGTTAACCGGCCATACCTATATAGGGATCCAAACCCTTGGCCTTGGTATTGTCAGCACCATACTCTCCCAAGTGAGCCACGGGCCGGCCCCTAGAATAGGGTCCATTTTCAAACTAAAATTTCCAGTTGACACAGTGAGGTAGAGTGGAAAAAGGTTTTAAGAGTCACAGTAGTTAAAATCCTGGCCCTGCTTCATATCAGCTGGGTGATAACTGGGCAAGTTATTTCCTTTCATCTCTGAAATGGGAATAATTAACAGGCATTTTAAGGGAGATTGTAAGGCTTAAATGAGAACATAGGCAAAGCATTTTGTCCTTAATGAATGCCAAAACCAATCTAGTACCTGATCATATTCTTCTCTTTTATTAGTGCTCTGCCTCTGGGAGGTGCTCAAATATTTGTCAGATGGTCCCTGATTAGTAACTTTCTAGTTCTACTTGAAGATTTAAATATTTAAATGATGCTGATATTTGCAACTGCTATTGTTTGAGAGTCAAGATTTAGAGACTGTTTCTTAGGTGAACGATATTGGCAAAATGATTGAGAGACTATTTCCAGGATATATCATCACATCTGCCCACTTTTTCAATTTAACATTCTGTAAAGTGTTTTTGTTAGCTTATTTTGTCTTGTTTTCAATATCAAGACCGTAGGTAACATTAAATTGTATTTATATTTATTTGCCTGTCACTTATCATTGAGAGGGCTCATAATGAAGACTTTCTTCCAGGGGCTAATCAAAACTAGGCAGTTGAAGCTTTGCAGTTCAGCTTTTGTGCATTGTTTTTCCAGAATTTCTAAATATTTTTCTTAGAACCTTTTCCTCAAGCTATTACTTCTTTTATTTTAAATTGGACAAAATTCTTCCTTTTCAGAAATGTTTTTGATGTTTATTCTCTTTACCAGTCTCTTTAACCCCATTTCCCCTTTTTGGGATGCCCAGCTCACTCTGGCCTTAAATTGGCCGTTGTGAGGACAAGGTTCTCACAGGCTTGTGTCACTGCATTCTTCCTCAGCTCTATATGGATATACCCCCTGATTGTTTAATTCAGCTCGGCTGAGCATCACATATATTTGTGGAATACTATGGCACCTATTGGGTGGGAGTAAGGGGCTTACAATCAAAAGATGTGGACAAAAACTGTGAACGTGTTATGTAACTGAAAAATGCTTCAAGGCTTTACAAAATGAGAAATCAGGAAAGGGACAAATAAGCCACTGGAGTTTTCAGGGAGGAAGTGGGGCCTGGAAAAGCGGAGAGAGAGGAGCAGGAGGCAAGATTTATTTCATTAGCCTTCATTAATAGATTATTGGGGAGGAGTACCAAGAGTCAATACTGATGTGTAGATGACTTCTGTCTTTGGAAGTGACAACCCTGTCTGCGCTATTTCGGGACACAAAGTCAGCGGCCGGGGATGGGTCTGCGACCTTGCCACCGGTCTCTCACCCAATTGCCGCACCCGCTCTTCCCAGCGAGTCCAGTTGGTCCCAGGAACACCGGCCCGCAGCCCGGGCCTCCAGGCCTGCCCCCGCCGCCCCGCCCTGCCCCGCCCTGGCCTCGGGCCCGCCCATCAGACGCTCCCTTCGGCGCAGGCACTTGCCTGGCCGCCCCGCACGGCGGGGTCCTGAGGCTCCTCGGGGGAACGCGGCGATTGGCTGGAGCTCGTGGCTGGAGCTCGGCTGAGGCAGCTCTTGACAACCGCAGTCTGCAAGAGCCTAAGCTGAGCGGTCGCCGGCCCGGGAGGGCGGACGCGAGAAGGACGGAGTGACTAGCTGATGGATTGATGCGCGGGCGGCAGGAGGGAGGACCGACGCCAAGTCCACACAGCCGCCCTCGCGCTCCCACCCCAGCCTGGAGCCGGCTGCTTCCGGGCCCCGGCCACCCAGCTGCGTTCTCCACCGCCGCTTCTCCGGGCTCGTCCCGGAGTCCTCAGGTGAGAAACTCTAGGAGGTGGAGGCGGGGTCGGGCCGCCACACACCGCGGGTTGCCATGGCCACCGTCACCACCTGTCACCACCCGACAATGCTCGGACCGGGCGGTCCCGGAGAAGGGTCTTGGATAGGCTTGAGTGCTGACTGGAGGAGACTGGGGGTGGGTGAGGCCCCGGCGCCGCCGGATGAGGACCCATTCCAGGCTACCGCTCCTGGAGCACACCTTTCCCTCCCCACCACATTGTGGGAGCAGAGATACGCCCCTCGCCCTGGCACCGAGCAGCGAGCGCGCGCAGGGTTCGTGCCCACCTCTCTCCTGCTGAGAGGCGGGAGGGGGCTGACTGCTGATTCTTCCTGCCTCGCTCCTTCGCCGAGCCCTAGCGAGAACTGACGGGCGCGCTCGCGTCCCTTTCTGTGCATGCCTTGGCCGCGAGGAGAGGAGGGAGCGGCGGGGCTGGGAGCCGAGCGGCTGCGTGGGGCAGCCCCGCGGAGCGGCGTTTGGCCTTTCTGACGTCAGTGGTCAATGGGAGCAGGCCTTTGGGGATCTGGGCGGGGTCGGGGAGAGGAACAGCGGCTGGATTTGGAACAGGAGTTGTGCTGAGGGGCGACTGCGTAGAAGACACGAGAGGTTGTCGAATGCATAGTGTTAAGCCGTTACCCTTTACTGGGGAGAAAAAGATTGGGGCTCTAGCTCTGGGGAGAAGCCTTGGACAAAAGGGGCGGAGGCGAGGGTAGGATGGGGCAGCCTTTGAGCAGATGATTTTTTTCTTCTCTGTACCCAGACAAGCAGTTAGTAACCACGCATGGTATCTGAGTGGAGCGTTTTTGGCAACTTGGTTCTTTCTGCATAATGAAAGGAGAAGTCTTTGTTCCACCCAGATTTCATGGGTTGTGATCCTAACACTTATTTTCCTCCCTTTGTTGACTTCGTAGAATGCTTCAAAAAGTTAATGTTACAGGAATTAACATGTAGGCTTTAAAAATGCTATAAATCTTTTTTCACAGTAGATCTGAATAGAATTTTTTCTTTTTTTGTCTCCAGTGTTGGCATGTGTTGCATTGACATTTTACTAGAGAAAAGAAATGCCTTAGAGCCCGTTTTCCTTAATATGGGACATTTTCGAGGTCTCATTTAGGAGGCAGACGTAATGAATAATTTTACCTTGGATTTGGGAGTGTTGGATGTAGATTGCTTCCAACAGGAAACAAAAAATATTATACAGTCATGGAAAAGATAAGAAAATAATTAAGCCACAACAATATTCTGTTAGGTAAAAAAACAAAAAACAAAACCCTTGAATTTGGATGTCACTATAAATATGTAATTTTTTATATTATTGTTATTATTTTTTAGTGGCTGACCGGTATGAATATGTAATTTTTTTGTGAGGCGATTTTTAACTTGTTTTTATTTCCCACCCTCCCACTTCATAGTTCTTTTCTCCCTTGTTATAAAAACCGGTACTAAGAATGTGTCATTAGAGAACAGGGGTACTATCCTATGTTCCTAGTTACGTAATTGTGTTCAGTCTCTTTCTGTTCGTGAAGTCGAGTTTATCAGTTACTGAATGGACAGCATCTGCTATGCTTAATATATGCTGCAGTTTGAGAAACATTTCAAAATTAGTAGGAAATGATGTACAATTTTCCTTAGTAGATCGGTAAGCTGGAAATCCGATTGCCTGGATTTAAGCTTCCCTTTGCTACTCATTATAATCTTGAAAGAGCTACTTACACTACAATTGACTGATTTCTCATACTGTAAAATGGGGATTATGCCTGCTATTGTTTTACTTTGGGAATGGGCTCTGAAGTTGAATAAAATAATGCATTTGAAAGCACTTTGGAAAAAAATTCAAGGCATCCATTGATTACCTTTTTATAGAGGGGAGCATTGGCAAGGATAATTAAAAATTTCTGCATAATCTGTTTAGCATTTCTAGGTCCAGGACCTTATTTCTTACAGTGGCCTTAAAGGGCTCATGAGAACTGTTGAAGTGTATCCCTACTCCTTGGCAGAGGTTCTCTATTACTCTGGTAAGGGGGAGAAAAGGGTGTTTCCTTCCTATATGTAGGTCAGGATTGCTATCTTGCTTTCAGTAGAATGTTCTCATATTATAGTAAATAAGGCTACGGCCAATAACTCTGACTTGAGTTATGAGGTTACTTCAAAAAGTGCATGGGCAGATTTGTATTATCTTTTAATTATATTTTTCCACGAGCTTTTTGAAGTACCCTTGTATATTTGGTGCTAAATAATCCTCACTGTTGATCATTGGTTCTTCACTAATGAAGAAATAGCTTACATATTTATTCCCTCTGACCTGTGCTTTTCAAATTGGAGAATTTGCACTATTAGTGATAGGCTGCAATGTTCCAAGAGATAAACCTGGTCACATAACGTGGCATACATTTTATGGAGTTGTCATCAATTTCACTTGAAGACTTGGGTAAAAAATAATCATTTTTATATTGAAACACAAAAAGATGATATGGAAAATGCAATATTTACATTAATTTCTAAGGTAAAATTCAAAGATTTCAAATGCAGAGAGTTTAAGCACCCTCTGGGGATGTGTTTAGTTTCTTCTGCCCTTAAGTGGAAAAGTTTAAGAAGCATTGCCATAGACTCTCAGTTAATGAATAGCAAATCACTACATAGCACAGGAAATAAATTGAATTCCAATTTCTTTCTTTTTTTTTTTTTTAAAGATGACCGGTAAGGGGATCTCAACCCTTGGCTTGGTGTTGTCAGCACCACGCTCAACCAGTGAACTAACTGGCCATCCCTATATAGGATCCGAACCCCTGGCCTTGGTGTTATCAGCACCGCACTCTACCGAGTGAGCCACAGGCCGGCCTTTGAATTCCAATTTCTAAGACTTTGACCGACATTAGGCTCAATGTTACTTGACTCCTAATTGTCCCCTGTAAAAGTCAGAATGTTGTAATGGAAAGGTCACAGAATTTTAGTGAGATAGACTTGCTTGTCCCATTCTTGGCTCTGCCTTATTTGCTCTGTGACCTTAGGCAAATATTGTAACATCTCTGAGCATTAGTGTAATCATCTGTAAAATAAAGGTAATAGAGTTGTAAGAATCATATAGATAATGTATGGAAGTATTTAACCCAAGGCCTTACATACACAGGTACTTCAAAAAGTTCCTGGAAAACTAGAATTAATGCAAATCTTTCCATGAATTTTTTGAACTACCCTCATACAGTAGATGATCAATTAGTGTTCCCTTCCCATCTCTGCATGCTAGGTTATTAATAATTCTTTAAACCCATTCTTAGCAGGAGACCTCATTACCCCCTGAATTTCCATGGCTTTTTATTTGTAGTTCTCTTAAGATACTCTTTACTTTATATTTTTTGTATATTATATTTGTACAGAACACTTGAACCCTGGTCTTTGGATTCCAAAACCAATGCTGGCCCACACCTAAGGATACTTCAGTTTTGAGACCATTACACTGAATAGCCAAAACTTGTGTATTTCATCTGTGTTTTTCTCCATTTTGAGTTATCTATTCAAGTGAAAAGATACCCTTACAATACCACATACACTCTTAAAACCTTTCTTTAATGTTTTATCTCCTTGTTCACTGTAGTAGTTCATTCATTGTATCCCTGGTATGTAGCATGATGTTACCGTGTAGTAAACACTCAAATATTTTTCAAATGGATACTGACTTAAAACAAGTATTACCAGAAGTAGGAGTCTTTTAATGTGGCATCTTTAATATAATTGATCTAACTTTCCAATTTTTTTTAAGACTCCCAATATATTTTTTTTTTTTTTGTCTTTTTCCGTGTCCGGCAACGGATCGCAACCCTCAGTGTCGCCCCCGTACTGGACCGGGACCGGCAACGGGATCGCAGCCCTCGGTGTTGCTCCCGCGCCTCGCTCAGCCAGTGAGCGGGAACGGGTCTGTATGTGGGATCCGAACCCTCGGCGGGAGCGCCGCCGCGCTTCCCAAGCTGCGCACTATAGCAGTGCGCCACCGGGCCGGCCCAAGACTCCCAATATTTTAAATTACATCTAAAATATTTTTTAAAACAAGTAAACTTGGGCCGGCCCGTGGCTCACTCAGTAGAGTGCGGTGCTGATAACACCAAGGCCCTGGGTTCGGATCCCATATAGGGATGGCTGGTTCGCTCACTGGCTGAGCGTGGTGCTGACAACACCAAGTCAAGGGTTAAGATCCCCTTACCGGTCATCTTTTAAAAAAAAAAAATAATAAAATAAAATAAAACAAGTAAACTTATTTCAAAGTAAATTTTTACACTTTATGCACAGCACAGTCATTCTCCCACAGCATTTCATTAGCAGTCCTTTTGACACTTTTTCCTTACCAAGGATATGAGCTCTGAAGGAAAGAAGTTTACATTTATTGAGCACCAGTCACATGCTTGGTACTCTGCTAGGAGCTTTTTCTCATTTTACAAGTCAACATTGCATTGTATAGAAAAATAATACTACATGAAAAAGGACATAAAAATTTTATACTATTTATACTTAACACATTTAATTCAAATAATGTTTTTTCTATGGCTAAGTACCATGTTTTGTGACTTGTTGATGTGTTGAAAAAGAAAACAGAACCTTAATATAAAATCTTTGAGAAAATTCTATAGAAGTGAGCTAAAATTAGAGCCTTAATGTTCATTTTTGGTTTAAAAAATTTTTATATTATTTTGAAAACTTGTAAATAGAATTGGGTTGGTTTTCTTTCCAACTTTAAGAAAAGCTTTGGAAATAAAATACTGGGAAGTGCAAAAACAATATTTCATTAATATTAAAGCAATTTTAGGTATGTTCATTGTAAAGTGCTCACATTATGGGAAGTATTAGTTTCATTGTATAAGATTGCTGACCAGGCCACAGCTGGAGTATTGTGGTCTATTTTGGGTGCTTTAAGAGGGAGACTAACAATTCAGAAGAGGATGACCAGAATGGTAGGGGATCTGGAAGCTATATTTTGTGAAGAATGGTTTTTGTAAGGATCAATTAAACAGATTCTAAAATAGTACCCAATAGTCTTTGCATTGCAAACATAGCAGTCCATCCTGTTTTGGGGATTCTACTCTAGTTGGTACCTTAATATAGATGATAACTTTGAGATCTAATCCTATAAATTTTTTCATAGTTTTCAGTTTTTTCTCTTCAAAATTACTGTATTTATATATGAAATGCATGCATAAACATACAAGTAATGCATAAATATATTGGTTATAAACCATTCAGATAATACACAAACAGTAAAGAATAAGAAAGTCTTCCTTTAAACCTTTTCTCTTCCTAGATCCCTGCCCTGCATCCCAATCCCATTCCTCTCTTCAGAGGTAAGCACACTGAACAGTTTGGTATGCTTTCTTCCAAACCTTTCTTTATGCTTTTATTTAGACAGATATTGTGCTCCCCCTCCCTTTTTTTAAATAAGTGGGCCTGTTTATATTAATCCATTCAAATATTTATTGATGGCTATATTTTTCTGTGATGTGCTTTTTCATTTTAGGATGCATAGATCTACATCACTGCATTTGTATTCTGTAGTTGAATTTACCATAATTTACTTGAAATTCTATTATAGATAAGAGTTCAGTTTATTTCTAGTTTTTCTCTATTACTTGCAAATCTTCAGGAAACATCTTTGCATATGTATCTTTGTGTACATTTGCAAGTGTTTTTGAAGGCTAGATTTCTATGAGTAGAATTGGAGTTGGTGAGTCAAAGGTATATACATTTAAAATTTCCACAGTTAAAAATTTCATGCTGTCAAATTCTCTCTCATAAAGTCTATCCAAGTTTACGTTCTTAATAACAGTGTATGAAAGAACATTTACCCATACTCTTGCCAACATTAGATATTTTAAGGTCTTGTTAATTTTTTTTTCCAGGATCCGAACCCGTGGCCTTAGTGTTATCAGCACTGCACTCTCCCGAGTGAGCCACGGGCTGGCCCAGGTCTTGTTAATTTTTGCAAAGCTGGTAGGCCCATAACTGGTATTATGTTTTAATACTACGAATGAGGTTGAACATCTTTTCATAAATTTATTGGTTATTTGTAGTTCTTCTGTGAATTGTCTGTATTCTTTGCTTATTTTTCAACCGTAATATTTTGGGGGGTATTGATTTGAACATGCTATTTATATGTTCTAGATGGTAACCATTTAACTCTTTATGTGTGGTGTATTTAATCCTAGTTTGTCCCTTTTCTTTTAACTTTGTGGCAATTCTGTTGAATGGAAGATTTACACTGTATATTTTTAGTGTCAAAACTGACATGTTTTTCCTTTACTTTTTCTGGGTTATATGGCTTAATTGAGCAATCTGAGTTGAAAAATAGTTTTTATTTGTCTTGTAAATTTTTAGTACTTCATTAATTAAATGTTTTAAAAATATTTCTGGGTTTGAATATGGAAAGAACACAGATTCTTTAATCTCAATAAGAAAGGTTGAAATCATGTATATATTTTTAATTGAAGCATACTTGATTATACATATTTTTGGGTTATGGTGTTGACTGTCATTATTTGGGTACAATATGTGATGATCAAATCATTATTATTGAAATAATATTTAAATAGATTTGAGAACAAGACTTGGGTTATGGGAAAAAATATAACTCACTCCGAAATATTATTACTTCATTATATACGTTAGTTTACTAATTCCTTTCAGTAATTTGCAATTGGAAATTAATTGTTTATGCTTTATGTTTTATTAGTTTTTAGTTTTTTGAATAGGTAATATTTGTATGTGGTACAAAATGCAAAAGTTACAAAAAGGATATAATGAAAAGTCATCTTTCCATTCCTATTATCTATTTATCTAGTTTTCCTTCTTGGACACAACCATTATTACCAATTTCTTGTATCCTTTTCCAGAGATATTTTATGCATATACACAACATATAGTTTATGTTAATTGGTTATTTTCCATTTATAGTTATATAAAGCTGCACCTGCTTTAAACATAATTTGTTTCTTTACGTGAAGAATCATTCACAGTTCCAGAAGTTAAATTAAAATAATTGATGAATAGAGAACAGCTGTCAACTAAGAAGGGCCACATGCTGCATCCATGTTACAAATGTTAGCTGATTAGCAGACATGACAGTTTTGTAATTAGAAGGGTTTTTCTTTTCTTTGTAGGCTTAAATTATCTAAAATCTATTTTCTTTCCTCTTGTTAAACTGACCTTATAGTTTAGAACTTAATGTTTATCCCAGACTTGATTTTCCCCACCTCCCCAAGAATATGTATTTCCTATTATTGAAATGTGTGTTAAAGCAAATTATAAAACTTGAAGGGCAATCATAAAAATTAGCCAAACTAACCCTCTTAATTTATGTATGAAGAAATTGAGGCCCATAGAGGTTAAGTGGCTTGCAACGTCACATGTGTGTTCCTGAAGGACCAGATATTTACAATTAAATGATCTGACAACAACATAAGTTTTTGGAATGCCGTGTTATTAAAGACAGCTAGCAAATTTTTTTCTCCATTTTTTAAAAAAGGAAAAAGGCGCAGTAGTCCTCGGTTGCAGTTTGACATTTTATTAAAAAGCTTCATAGCACTTTATTTTCTTGTCTGCATTTTTGCCTGTAATCTGGAATTGTAAAGCACTGTTGTTCAGTTTTAGGCAGTATGTAATAATTGGAAAATTAAAGAGAGTGGACTTATTGTGTGGAATGGAGCTGGAGATTAATGGAACCTTTCTTAAGCATTTTTTTTCATGTCTATAATGGCTGTGCCCTAATTCCCTTAACCTTGTACTTCTGAATCATTCTTAGCCTTGTGTGTTTTTCTTTCTCCCTAATCTGTATTTTTTTTTCTAATCTGTATTTTAAGTAAGTAACCTCATTGCAATGGAACATTTAAATCATATCTATTTATATTTGGTTAAAAAGCTACCACTTGCTGATGACACCAAGGCCACGGGTTCGGATCCCTATATAGGGATGGCCAGTTGGCTCACTTGGAAGAGCATGGTGCTGACAACACCAAGTCAGGGGTTAAGATCCCCTTACTGGTCATCTTTTTAAAAAGAAGGAAAAAAAAAAAAAGAAAAAAAAAGTTACCACTGATTTTTCTTCATGAAAGTTTTTCCATATCTGTATATGGAAATATGCATAGAATCAATATATTTCTATTACCACTATTACTTTTTTTTTAATCTATTGTTAACATTTTACCTTTAATGTTAGATTTCTAAAAATAATTTTATTTCTTGATCCTTAATACATCCTTCTAATCTGTTTCACTAAGGTAGTAATCAGTAGGAGTCCACATAGAGAACCCATCTGGAATTTAGTTTCTGTAGATGTTAATTGTGTCTAAGTACTAAAATACTATCTACCTTCCAGCTGGCTTCCAGATAGCCTTATTTTTAAAGAAAACTCTTATTTCTTTACTTCACCTAGTCCAGATATTGGCTATTAGTAAAAATTTACTCCTTTAAGGAAAATCCATAATTATGTTTTTGTGATTTTTAAAAAAATCTGTCATTTAATATGGAAATATTGAGACACTCATTTTTTTTTTTCCATTGTGTTTTCCTTTTTCAGGGGAATACACACTACTGTTGACCCTACATAAATTCTGTCTGGTAAATAATTGTTCACATATACTAAGTATTGGCTGATCTACCTAAGATGGTGTCAGAGTTGACTTAATCCAAACAGTTGGATTGAAGGGCCACAGCACCATCCTTTTAAATGGCTGTTAGAACAGCTGGAAACAAAGTCATCTATTCTGTACTTTTGTAGAGAAATTTCTTCAGTGATTTTTGTATCTCAAGTTAGTTCAATATTTATTGGACACATATTACATGTACACATTTCATTTTAAAAGATAATTTTAGTAGTTCCAAAACTAGTTAAATCTTATGGATTTTTTTTTTTTTTAAGATGACCAGTAAGGGGATCTTAACCCTTGACTTGGTGTTGTCAGTACCACGCTCACCCAGTGAGCTAAACGGCCATCCCTATATGAGATCCGAGCCTGTGGCCTTGGTGTTATCATCACCACACTCTCCAGAGTGAGCCACGGGCCGGCCCTTATGGATTTTTTTTTTTTTTAAGATGACCAGTAAGGGGATCTTAACCCTTGACTTGGTGTTGTCAGTACCACGCTCACCCAGTGAGCTAAACGGCCATCCCTATATGAGATCCGAACCTGTGGCCTTGGTGTTATCATCACCACACTCTCCAGAGTGAGCCACGGGCCGGCCCTTATGGATTTTTTTTTATTGAAGCATAATCGATCATATGTATATGTGGGGTATAGCATTGAATATCAATACCTGTGTGCAATATGTGATGCTCAACTCAGGATCATTAGTAGATTCAACATTACTCAGTGTAATCGTTTTTTTGTGGTCCTTTACCAATTTCTCACTTATGAATTTATAGCTTCCCCTCAGGAGGGGTGAAGAAGCATTTATTATTAACTTCTACTCTGAATTAGCGAAAATTCTAGCTACATAGTGATGAATAATCTGAAAATATTAAAAATGCTCATGAATTATATGCTTTTGTTGTTTACAATGTATATATAATATATATAATTTCTACATTATATAGCTAGGATTTTGGGAGCCTCTATAAATGTTTCAGTTACACAGGGAGTTAGAAAAGAGTAACTCTAAGATATTGTCATCAAGCATATGTCTATGTTTATATTGTATCCAGCACCAGTAAATCTTAGAGGAATCAAAATTCTGAATTGAGTGATTAGAATATTATACTTTTCCACTGGGAATTTCACTGTACAGAATTAAAACTTGTCTTTTTTTAATTAGCTTTTTAAAACCTGAACCAATTCTAAGTTAATTTGATTACTCTCATAGTTTGTTTTGTGTTGCTATAACACAATACCTGATACTGGGTGATTTATAAAGAATACAAGTTGATTTGGCTCCTGGTTCTGGAGGCTAGGAAGTCCAAGAGCATGGCATCAGTATCTGGTGAGGGCCGTCATGCTACATCATCCCATGGCGGAAGGCAGAAAAGCAAAAGCAGAGAGACAGACAGACAGACAGACAGAAAGAGACAGAGATTGAACAAGAGAGTGTTAAACTCACTTTCATAATAAATCCACTCTCATGATAACAGCATTCATTTATGGGCAGACTGGTTAGCTCAGTTGGTTAGAGCACAGTGTTATAACACTAAGGTCAAGGGTTTGGATCCCCATACCAGCCAGGTGCCAAAAATAGATATAAAAAAATAACATTCATTCATGACCTAATTACCTCTTAAAGGTCCCACCTCTCAACACTGTGTTATTGGGGATTAAGTTTCCAACCCATGAAGGTTGAGGGACGCGTTCAAACCATAGCAGACACATTTTCTGTTACCTTATCAAAAGTCAATGTGAAATATGTATTTGTAAGAATGTATTTCTTCTTCTTTTAGGCTATATTGACCAGAAATAACTGCAGCATTACACTTATAGTTATGATTTAAAGTGGGACTATTGCCATAAATCCCACTCCAGAGTTACATAATATTTAGACTAATATTTAGACTGAATGTTGAATGTGAGGCCTATGATTAGGTGTATTGAACTACATTAGAAAATTGTAGCCTCAATTCTGTAACACTAAGTTTTATGGTTGGTACATGATGATGTAAGTGTAGTGCCCTCTAATAACTTAGAGATGGAAGGAGGAATAATATTATTTTTCTGAAAGTTAAATTAGTAAAAGCCGTTCTTTTTGCTAGTAAGAATTATCTGAAGATTTGTGGAATGTTAAAATGGCTAATCAGTGTGCTCTATGAGTAACCTCAGGGAGATAGTTGCGAAATGTGGTAAGAATTTAGTAAGTGGAAATCTCATTAATTTTATTGTATTCTCTTTTGGACAAAGTCTATGAGCAGGAGGATGCTGGTCAGCTCAGAAGATAGCAAAAGGAAACCCAAAATGTGAGGAATTGGGCTGCTGGCATATCATGAGAAATATTTGTGATTTATATTTCCTGAGGCAGGTGTATAGTTATTGTGGAGAGCAATTAGCTTAGTCTGATGTCATTAAGAATATCTGAGTCATATAATTACCTCCCCATGCTCTGTCCTTTATTTACCCTAGCACCTTCTCTACTTTAGAGAGAAAATGTATTCATCTGCTAATGAGAGCATTCTAGTCTGCTAGACATTTGCATTTCTCATTATGAAGAAATAAAAAATTTTGAAAAGTACACAAATGAAAAAAAACTAACCTTTGTGCCTACATGTATGTGTTTATGTTTCTGTGAGCTTAGTTGAAATAAGTTGGTCTTGTGAAAAAGATTTGCTTGCAGTCTGTTTCATCTTATGAAGTTTCTTTGCAGCTAGTTTTCCCTATATTGTGGTACTCTTTTGCATTGCTCTGAGCTTTAATATTTGAAAACGGCAACAGTTTAGGTCATTTAACTTGTGTGGCCTCATCTGTGCAATGAGAATGTTGACCTAATGATTTTCACAGTCCTCCAAGTTCTAAATCTTTACAGATTCATATTCTATGTGCGTGATTGTATCGCTGCAGACTTAAAGGGAAAAGAAGGAATTCAGAGTGTATTGAAATATCATTGGTATTACCAATATGACTAAAGTTGCACATTTTACCTAGCCTTGTTTTGGTTGGCTCCATTGTACAGGGTCATAATTTAGAAGTTGCCACTAGACTGTAAGCTTCGTAAGTAGAAGACCAATGTCTCCTGAGTATAGGATAGTGCCTGTTACAGAGAAAAGGCATTAAGTGCTTATTGAGTGAATGTATTAGGGCATACCTAGGACAGTGTATTTAGGACATAACTAAACATGGTTTGGTTATTAATTTTATTTTTTTATTTACTTTCTTGGGGGGGAGGGCAGCTGACTGGTATAGAGATCTGAACCCTTGACCTTGGTGCTACCAGACCATGCTCTAACCAACTGAACTAATAGGTCAGCCCTGTTTATTTATTTATCTGTTTTTGACAGCTGGCCAGTATGAGAGCACCATGCTTTCCCAAATGAGCTAACCATTCAGCTCCTAGAAAATTTTAAACATGTAAAAGATAAACTTAAATGACCTAAATTGTTGCAGTTTTTAAACGTTAAGGCTCAGAGCAAATGCAGAATTATATAATGAACTCTCATTTACCCATCACCCTACCTCAGTAGTCATGGTCATTCTTGTTTCATCTTTTTCTCTTCCCACTCCTTTCCCGTATTATTTTGAAGTAAATCACAGACTTTTTTTTATCATTTAATCCATAATTATTCCAATGCGTATCTCTCAAAGGTAAGGACTTTAAAAAAATCATAGCCTACCTTTATCACACATTAAAAAATGACTTGTTTTTAGGCCAGCAAAGGAGCTGGCTATGGGCCAGTCCCCCGCCTCCATCCCCACCTTCGTCCCCTTACCCCCATCCTCCCTCCCCTTCTTACTGCTCTGCAACAGCATCTTAGAATGTAAAATAATAATAATAATAAATAAATGAATTTTTAAAAAATGACTTGGTTTTTTGTTTTGTTTTGTTTGTTTTAAAAGATGACCATAAGGGGGTCTTAACCCTTGACTTGGTGTTGTCAGCACCATGATCGCCCAAGTGAGCTAACTGGCCATCCCTATATGGGATCCGAACCTGTGGCCTTGGTGTTATCAACACCACACTCTCCCAAGTGAGCCACGGGCCGGCCCAAAAATGACTTGGTTTTAATGGATATTAACTTCACTTTAAAATATTCGTACTACAAATTATCAAGAAACCTGGTTATGCATAGTTTCCAGGCAGTTAAACTTAGACATAAGATAATAGGACTAACTTTTTTGTTGTTTTTCTTTTTAATGTTTAGGCTATCAATATGACGGCTGAAGAAACAGTGAATGTAAAAGAGGTGGAAATTATTAAGCTAATTTTGGACTTCTTGAATTCAAAGAAGCTTCACATTAGTATGTTGGCCCTTGAGAAGGAAAGTGGAGTCATAAATGGCCTATTTTCAGATGATATGCTTTTCCTGAGGTATGATTTCATTATTATTTCTGAGGTTTGTAACTCCTTCCGAGAAATGTTAAGTATTAATAAGGTAATGTGAATAATACAGGTAGAACTTTATAATCATCAAAAGGCTATAAGTATAATTGTTAAAAATGTTTGTTTTTATAATGGAACATTTACAAAATGTTTTCAGTAGAATGTTCTCAGTGGTAAGATCCAGAAATCTATTAAAAAACTTAAGTGTCACAATTCCACTGTATCTGTTGCATCTTTGTAAAAGATATTTAGCTAAGAAATCAGAGACTCTGGGAAGGTAAAGAAAATGTTTCTGAAATACTATTTTTTTTGGCCATTGAAATAAAACATATTCATTATAGCAATATATTCATTATACAAAATTTAGAAAAATAAAGAAAAGAAAAATCATCCTGCTACCCAGACACACCGCTGATAATTTCTGTGAATGTTTAAAAAATAACAGCAATTCTGTTGTATTTATAATTAAGAATCCTGCTCTATCTGTTAACATCGCAAGGATTCTCTGTAGGACTACAAATTTATTCTTTAAGAATTTTCAATTTACTTAATTTTCTAATGGTTCCCCTATTTTTAGACAATTACTTTTAATTTTTTAGAAAATAAGTGCTCTACTGAGCATCTTTTATATATGAGACTTTTTCTGTGTCTTGTATTATTTCTTTAGGACAAGATTCTTAGAAGTGGAATTGCAAGGCTAAGGGAATTAACATGTTTACAAAGCTAAATGTATCCTAACCTGAATTGGATGAAAAAAGAAAATCCCCAATTCCCAGGAAGAAATATATTCTATTCTTTTTTGTGTGTGTGTGGTTGGCCTGTAAGTGGATCTGAATCCTTGACCTTGGTGTTATCAACATGATGCTGTAACTAACTGAGCCAACCTGCCAGTCTCCTATATTCTATTCTTTTTTTTTTTTTTTTTTCCTTTTTGTCTTTTTTCGTGACCGGTAACGGGATCGCAACCCTCGGTGTCGCGCCCGCACCGCGCTCAACCAGTGAGCGGACCGGTCTCTATATGGGATCCGAACGCTCGGCAGGAGCGCCACCGTGCTCCCAAGCGCCGCACTCTACCGAGTGTGCCACCGGGCTGGCCCCCTATATTCTATTCTTATATGATACCAAATATCCTTGACAAAGGAGTCTTGGACATGTGGCATTTTGTGATTTGAAAAACTTTAAGAAATGAAGTGTTCCTAACTCATGAAAAAGGAACTTTTAAAAAAGCCACAAAGCTTTATTATATTAGGGGAATTATTTAAACTTGCTGCACTTGTATTTTGTGTTGTGAATGCTATTCAGCCCCAAGGAGCTTAGTCAGTGGTGTAGCTAGGAACCAGAACCAAGGCAGTATTCTTTTGGCCCTATCTTTCAAGTGTTGATACTCTTGGAATTTAATAGTGGCTCTCAAGTACTATCCAGGAGCCTTTCGGTTTGTGATGAAGTTTTACTAGTCTGAGGTGAAATGCAAAGAATTATAGAATAGCGAGTTTTTCATTAAGATAAATGTATTCATCTTAAAGGCTGGCCTTTGAAATGGTGTTCTTCCTACTTTTTTAATATTAAAATGTCTCTTGATAAAATGATTATGATATATATTGTGATTGCCTTTATTAATATTCCTCCTCTGCAGAATAAAAAGATGGCAGTCCTGTGTAGGCCCTCCTCCCCATCATCTCTTTTTTAAATTTTACTGTTTTTAAAAAATTCGAAAACAGAGAAATTGCCATTGTAAAAGAAGAGAAGTAAGAATGCCTTGTATCTATTGGAAGTTACCATAGATTACTTAAAGTAGGATGAAACTTGTTTTTATTCCTTGTTCTTTTCATTCTCAGAGTGTAAACTTCAGTTTCAAATTGCCCAAAGATGAAGAATTCTCCATTAATTCATTCATTCGTTTATTCATGGTGGCTGGCCAGTATGGGGATATGAACCCTTGACTTTGGTGTCATAACACTGTGCTCCAATCGACTGAGCTAATTGGCCACCCCAAGAATTCACAATTTAGAACAGAGTTTTTCAGCCTTGGCACTATTAATACTTGGGCCAGATAATTCCTTGTTGTTGGGGGTTGTCCTGTGTATTTTAGGATGTTTAGCAGCATCTTTGATCTCTACCCACTATATGCCAGTACTGCCCTCAGTTATGATAACCAAAAATGTTTCCAGACATTGCCAAATTTCCCCTGGTGGGAAGGGGGAGTGCAAGGGCAAAAATCACCCCAAGTTGACAATCATTGATTTAGTGAGAATAGACCATACCCACACACTGGTTCTTAGATAATATGTAATAGCTTTAAAACTGTAAGATGAGTAGGAACATAAAGTAAATTTTAGGCTTAGTTTGATGTTTTTACATAAGACAAAAACCACAAATGCATAAGTATGAGGAGAGGTTGCACATTCATAAATTCTTCTCATATAGTATATGTTGTTACAAATAAGTTGTGAAAAAATTTGTTTTATTTTAGTGTTTGAGGAACTAAATAAAATGTTAATCTTATTACGTGCTTTATGAAGTCTTAGTACTATCTATTCTGCTTTTAATTACTGTAACCTGAATTTGATAACATGCTGGATTTTTCTTTATTTAGGCAGCTAATCCTTGATGGTCAATGGGATGAAGTTCTTCAGTTCATTCAGCCACTAGAATGTATGGAAAAATTTGACAAAAAAAGGTAAGATTTCATCTGAAGTTTTTAGTGTCTTATCATCTGTAGAAGTTTAGTAAAGCAAAACAATAAACAAAAACAAGACTGAAGTTTTTCTAGAAAACAGTATACTCAGCCCCATGAAGTTGGAACACTTCTAGAGGACAAATTACATATATTTCAATTATTTGAAAATCTGATGCAAACCTCCTTTGTCAATGATGTCAACATGCAATAAGCCACAAGGGCTGTTTCTTCATAATGGTAGGAGGACTTTAAAGATGTTGTTTATTGTTTCTGGCTTCCATTGTTTCTGATGAGCAGTCAGCTGTATATTTTATCCTTATTCCCTTGTATATAGTGTGTATTTTTCTTTTTTTTTTTTTCTTTCCTGGCTGCCTTCAAGATTTTATCTTTATCATTGGTTCAGCAGTTAGATTATGATGTGCTTAAGTGTGGTTTATTTATATTTTTCCTGCCTGGAATTTGCTGAGCTTTTTTGGATCTGTAAGTGTATGTTTTTCTCAAGTTTGGGAAGTTTTTAGCGATTATTTCTTCAGATTTTGTCTCCCACTTTCTCTTTTCCCTTTGGGGCACAATATTAGACAAACTGATTTTGTCCAAAAGGACTGAGGCCTTGTTTATTTTTTTTAACCATTTTTTTCCTCCATATTCTTTAGTCTGGATTATTTTTATTAATCTAATGTTCACTGACCCCTTCTTCTGCTATTAGCAATGTGATGATAAACAATGAATGTTTTCATTTCAAATATACTTTTCAGTTTCAAAGTTTTTTAAGCAAGTTTTTCTGCAGAGATATTCCCATCTTTTCATTCATTGTGATTATATTTTCTTTTAAGTTCTTGACCATATTTATAGTAGGTGCTTGTTTGCTAGTGTAGTCCTTGTTTGCTAGTTTGAACTTTTAGTCATATCAGGTTCAGTTTCTAATGATTGTCTTTTTATGAGTCACCTTTTTTAAAAAAAACATTTCTAGTCATTTTGTAAATATATTCTGCACATTGTAGATTCATTCTTGAGGCTCTGGATTCTGTTATTTTCTTTCAAAAAGTATTGATTTTTATTCAAGCAAGTAGTTAACTTCGTTAGGCTCAAAATGCAAACTTTGTCTCCCTTCTAGTGGACATCAGCTGAAATCTCTGCATAGTTCTTTACGCTTTTATCTGTTGCTTTTCCTGGGCTCCTTGGAGTTTCCCTTGCATCTTTACAGTTTAAGAGATAGCCAAGGATTTTGGCAGCTGAATTTATACAGTAGATTTCAGTGTATTTCTTACTGTGGCTCTGTGCTTTTTGGATTCCCTTCTCACTTTTCAGCTGGTCTGGCAGTACCAAACTTTTTGTTGACTCCTCAAGCCTGTAAAACTGCAGCTTTGTGCTTAAGTTCTGGTTCACACTGTGTGAACTGGGGAATGCCCTCATCCAGAAAGTAATCACAATTTAACATTCAGAGGAAGGATTACTATTCCCAGTATTAATTCTAAACAAAAATCCAACTTTCAGTGAAGATGTCAAATGTCAACTAGTATGAAATCAAAATCTTTATATTCATAATGTTTTGTTTTCCTGAAATATATCCTGTTCTTTTCTGTTTTTTAAATTTTTTTAATTGACAAATAATAATTGCATAGGGTACAGTGTTATGTTTCACTATATGCATGCATTGTAGAAAGATTAAATCAAGCCAATTGTTTTTTCTTTTTAAAAAGAAATAATTTTTTAAAAAGAAATAATTAGTCCTTTAAAATAAACTTGGAAGTTGGTCGGCTAGTTCAGTTGGTTAGAGCATAGTGCTGAAAATAACAAAGTCCAGGGTTCGATATCTGTACCGACCAGGCACAAAAAATAAAAAACAGACAAGAAACCAAAACTTAGCCTGTTTTGCTTCACAAATTTAAGTTTCATTTTCAGTCTTTGACGTTGCTGTCATTCAGCTTTTTAACCATTTTAATGTTTCATATTTTTTCACAGGTTTCGTTATATTATCCTGAAGCAGAAGTTTTTAGAAGCTTTATGTGTTAACAATGCAATGTCAGCAGAAGATGAGCCGCAGCATGTAAGATTTTTATTCCTGAAGGTTTGCGCCATAGTCTTGTTTTCAGTCATAAGTATTTTATTCACTAAAACAAAAGATTAGTATCATGAATTTTTAAAGTTTTTATGAGTTGGGATAGGCCAAGATCTGCTGGTTTGCAGATGTAATACTTTCAATCTGTAATGCTTCTAAACTTTTCCATGATTTAGGCCTAGATGGTATATGAATAGCTGGCCAGTTGAACAGTGTGTGCTCTTCTCTTGTTTCAAGTAAGCCAGATAACAATAGAAGTTTGACTTGACTCTTCATCATTACTTCTTTCCTTACCCCAGAAGTTGGTTGGTTATTTTTACGTCCTTTTTCTCTGTCTTTTCAGTATTTTCTTTGATCTAGAGGTAGTTTTTTAGTTTTTTTTTTTTTTTTTAAAGATGACCGGTAAGGGGATCTTAACCCTTGCTTGGTGTTGTCAGCACCACGCTCACCCAGTGAACTAACTGGCCATCCCTATATGGGATCGGAACCCGTGGCCTTGGTGTTATCAGCACCACACTCTCCCGAGTGAGCCATGGGCTGGCCCCAGAGGTAGTTTTTTGATAACATGTTTGTCTTTATAACTATTTAAATTAAATAAATTAATTTTGATTAGAAAGTTACTTTTAAGATTTCAGTATTAGTATTATCACATCCAAAACCAAGAAAACTTCTTAAGTTCCAGTAAGTGTCCATTGAAGTAGTTGTCTTAGTTCATTCAGTCCACTATAACAAAATACCATAAACTTGTTGCTTAGAAACATCGAAAATTTATTCTCACAGTTCTCAAAGCTGGGAACTCCCAAAATCAGTGTGCCAGCACTTTCAGCGTCTGGTGAGGAGGATGCATTCTCTGGTTCATAGTTGGTACCTTCTGGTTATGTCCTCAGTTGGTGGAATAGGCTACCTCTCTAGGGTTTCTTTTTAAGGGCACTAATCCCATTCATGAGGGCTGAGCCCTTATCACCTATCACTTTGCAAAGGCCCTCCATCCTAATACCATCACCTTGGGGGGTGAGGATTTTAATATATGAATTTGGGAGGACACAAACATTCAGACCATAGCAAAAAACAAAGATATTACAGTGAGGACTTTCATATATAATAGAAAAATGTTTGCCAGATAATGATGTTCAAAAGTGGAAAGAACACTGGAATATGAGTCAGGAGACCTAGTTTTATTCTATCTTTGTTACTAACCAACTGAATTACCTTATTTAAATGTGCATCCTAACTTTGTCCTTATGTAAGATATGGAGGCTGGACTAGTTAAGCTCTAAGGTTCCTTATATCATTAAAAGCTTAGGATTCTGGGCTGGCCCATGGCTCACTTGGGAGAGTGTGGTGCTGACCAAAGCAAGTCAGGGGTTAAGATCCCCTTACCAGTCATCTTTCAGAGAAAAAAAAAAAAAAAGCTTAGGATTCTGACACAATATTTATTATGTAGATTGTCATAATTTGTCTCTCAGCTAAACTTCCTTTTGTTCTGTCTCTGTACTGTTTTACTAAATCAGCTGTAGATATTCCCTTTTCTTGATGTGCTTTTTCTATCCCCACACAAATTTGTCCTAAGGCAAGTTTGGACTAAGAGTATGGCTCTTTTGCCTTCTGGGCAAGTTGGAGTATTAGCAAGCTTTATAAACAATTGAATATTGGCATGCGTCGGTTTTCATTCTGGAAAACTCAATTATTCTTAACCTTAAAAATTTATAAATTTGAAAATGATCATCTTAAGCCTGTATTAGGACACTATTTTTATAAATAAAAATTTAATGTGATAATTAACCAGTTTGTTTATTCTTTTTATTTTGTTGTGAAAACATTTTGGTTTCTGACTTGAAATTTGTTACATATCCTACAAATTATATGAGTATTCTGTGGCACTAGAATTTATCCTTTATACCCTTTTATTATTTCCATATTTCATAACATCTATTTTTATAGTAATTATTTATATTTTTCCTACAGCTGGAATTTACCATGCAAGAAGCTGTGCAGTGTTTACATGCTCTGGAAGAGTACTGTCCTTCTAAAGATGACTATAGCAAGCTCTGTTTGCTTTTGACTTTGCCTCGTCTGACCAATCATGCTGAATTTAAGGACTGGAATCCCAGTACTGCGCGAGTTCACTGTTTTGAAGAGGCTTGTGTCATGGTTGCAGAATTCATCCCTGCTGATAGGAAGCTAAGTGAGGCTGGTTTTAAAGCTAGTAACAATCGTTTATTTCAGCTTGTAATGAAGGGCCTTCTTTATGAATGCTGTGTAGAATTTTGTCAGAGTAAAGCAACTGGAGAAGAAATTACAGAAAGTGAAGTACTTCTTGGCATTGACCTCTTATGTGGTAATGGTTGTGATGATTTGGATCTGAGTTTACTGTCATGGCTTCAGAATCTCCCATCCTCTGTCTTCTCTTGTGCTTTTGAACAAAAAATGCTTAATATTCATGTTGACAAACTTTTGAAACCTACAAAAGCTGCATATGCTGATCTTTTGACTCCTCTTATCAGCAAACTTTCTCCCTATCCATCATCCCCAATGAGAAGACCTCAATCAGCTGATGCTTATATGACCCGCTCTCTGAATCCTGCTTTAGATGGCCTCACTTGTGGACTAACCAGTCACGATAAGAGAATCTCAGACCTTGGGAACAAAACTTCTCCAATGTCACACTCCTTTGCTAACTTTCATTATCCAGGGGTACAAAACCTCAGTAGGAGTCTTATGCTTGAGAATACTGAATGTCACAGTATTTATGAAGAATCTCCTGAGCGGTAAGCATTTGCTCATAAAAATTAGGAAATTTCCATAAGTGTGAAATAATTTAATTGTAGTGTGTGCATGTGTGTTTTCTAAATGTTCATGTCCCTTTAGTTGAAAGTTAGTCCTTAAAGGTTTAGAAAAGGTTTTAAAATTTTGATAATTAAGGGCCGGCCCGGTGGTGCACTGCTACAGTGCGCCGCTTGGGAAGCGCGGCAGCGTTCCCGCCAAGGGTTCGGATCCCACATACAGACCGGCCGCTCACTGGCTGGGCGGGGTGCGGGAGCAGCGCCGAGGGTTGCGATCCCGTTGCCGGTCCCGGTCCGGTGCGGGCGCAACACTGAGGGTTGCGATCCGTTGCCGGGCACGAAAAAAGACAAAAAGGAAAAAATAAAATTTTTTGATAATTAAAATCATAAGAGAAATCTTTAAAGAATTTTTTTAGTTTTATATTTTGGTGGCTGGCTTGTATAGGAATATGAACCTTTGACCTTGGTGTTATAAGAAAATCTTTATTTTTAATATCCTATATGATTCTTTTGCTGATTATAAAAGCAATACATGCACTGTGAAGAAAATTTGAAAAATGCAAGTATAGAAGGGTAATAATATGAGAACTGGCATCCTAATCTTACACTTAGATGACCAATCTTTTTTCTATGATTTTTTTTTAGCAGCTGGTCAGTACAGGGATCCGAACCCTTGATTTTGGTGTTATAACACCATGCTCTAACCAACTTAACTAACCAGCCAGCCCCCTGGTCTTTTTCCTATGAATACATTTCTTAAAATTGGGAATGAACTGTATATATTTTCATGTAATTTGCCTTTATCATTTGAAAGACTATGAATATTTTCCATTTCTTAAACATTTCTTGAGATCAATAATTAATGATGTGTGCAGTATTCCACTGTATGACTATATCATAAATTTAACTAATTCCTTATTGTAGGAATCAGGTTGTTTCTACTTTTTTCTCCTGAAAATAGTACTATAGTAAACAACTGTGTACATAAAACTCTGATTATTTCCACTTCTCTTTCTTTAGTGATTCTGTATGTATATGAAGGAAATAAGTGTTAAAGCCACTACTCAAGTTTTCCTTCAAACCTAGCATGAAGTAATAATCTCCTGATTAGCAGTTCTTATTACAGGGGTTCGGAAGCTTTCTGCTTTGTTTTTGCAGGAAACCCATTGGGACGTGGATGGTTTCCTATAATATAGTGTTGGTACTATGAATTATTGGTATTGACTGCAATTAATTTTTTGCATGAAAGAGCACAAAAACTAAGGTTTTTCATATTACATAAGCTAGTTGGAGGGATTCTTTTCAGAGGAAGAAACACTGGACTCAGAATTTCTGTTTCTAGTTAGAGCAAGTGGAGATCTTTAGTTAAGGCATAAGACATATAGGATAAACATATAAGGAAGCATTTTCTGTTAAGTTGCTATGAGATTGTAGAGGGGGGGTTGTGATACTTGTAAAGTGGAGGGGTCTAACTAGGCTTAATTAAGTGAGGGACTTCTTGAAGGCTAGTGTGACTTCTTAAGGTGACTGACTTATTGCCCCATATTTTATATTAGAAAGATAAAGATGATATCTAGTGATGAAAAATGGATGAGTATAATTTCATATAGGCACATCCTCTTTATATCCCAAAGAAATAGGGAGTTTTGAGCATTGGTAGAGACTATTTTAAATTTTTCTTGGTCTTTCCAGCCCCTTTAGAGAAAATTTTCATTGTCTGAAATGCTTGGCTTCAATTCTCGGGGAACCACAGATATTCTATGTATATAAGATGACAGAAGGTTCTTGATCAGTGTATGAATGGCATGTTAGGGCTAGTACATCAGTAGGATTGTCTTTTATAGATGAAAGATGCACAAAAATCCTGCCAAATCTGACTGTACATGTGCTGTTTCCTACATAAAGTAGCAGAAATTGAGGAATGTCTGGGTAAAGATGAAAATAAGTGTAGTATAAGCTATTGGGCCATCATAGAAAAAGCAGAGAAGTAAAGTGTGACAAGTCAAAAAGTAAGTAATACGTGTATTATCAGCTGAGCAGTAGCAATAATCCAGAAAATGTCTGTCATGCCTCTGAAATTAGAAAAATTTTGAGGCAAAGCAGTGTGGAATATGACTTGGGTTTGAACAATAGCTTTGCCATTTACTAGCTGTGTGACCTTGGGAAAGTTACTTAATCTCTCTGAGCCTCAATTACCTCCTCTATAAAATAGGGTATTGACTTGCAAAATGAGAAAAAGCTCCTAGCAGAGTGGCAAGCGTGTGATTGGTGCTTGATAAATGTAAATTTATTTCCTTCAGATGTCATAGTTTTGGTAAGGACAGTATGTCAGAAGGACTGTTAATGAAATGCTGTGGGAGAGCTACCTTGCTGTGGATGAAGTATAAAAATTTACTTTGGAATAAGTTTACTTGTTTTAAAAAGTATTTTAGGGGCCGGCCCGGTGGCGCACTGCTACAGTGCGCCACTTGGGAGCGCGGTGGCGCTCCCGCCGAGGGTTCGGATCCCACATACAGACCGGCCGCTCACTGGCTGAGCAAGGTGCGGGCGCAACACCGAGGGTTGCGATCCCGTTGCCGGTCCCGGTCCGGTACGGGCACGACACTGAGGGTTGCGATCTGTTGCCGGTCACGAAAAAAGACAAAAAGGAAAAAAAAAAAGTATTTTAGGGCCGAGCCCGTGGCACACTCGGGAGAGTGCGGTGCTGGGAGTGCAGCAGCGCTCCCGCCGCGGGTTCGGATCCTATATAGGGATGGCCGTTGGGCTCACTGGCTGAGCGCGGTGCAGCTGGTCACAAAAAGGACAAAAAAAAAAAAGTATTTTAGATAACACCAAGTTCGAGGGTTTGGATCCCTGTACCAGCCAGCTGCCAAATAAATAAATAAATAAATAAATAAAACAAACAAATAAATAAATATTTTAGGTATAATTTTTAAAAATTGTGAAGCTCAATTAAATTAATTATGTTAAAGATACCACATGAAGAGACTCCTGCTTCTGGTAATACTTGTTTGAAGTCAGTATCCATTTAAAAAATATTTGAATGTTTACTATATGCTAACACCATGTTACATACTGGGGATATGATGATTGAGCCACTACGATAAGCAAGAAGATAAAACAAGAAAGAAATGTTTGTAAGGGAGTATGTGGTATTTTGTAAGGATTTCTTTTCACGTGAATAGAAACAAACTCAAAATGGAGAAAAATCAGTTGAAGTATGTAAGCTTTGGCTATTCAATATAATGGTCTCATAATTGCAGTGTCCTCAGGTATGGGCCAGCATTGGATTTGGAGACTGAAGACCTAGGTTCAAGTTCTAGCTCTATTTACTAGGTATGCAGTTTTAGGAAAATCTCTTGTTTTTCTGAGTCTGTTTCTTCTCTGTGAAATGGGGGTTATAACTTATTTCAAAGGCTACTGTGCAAGTTAAGTGAAAGTTCTGTTTAAATTGCGAAATTAAATGAAATGTTATTTTATGATGGTCATTTTATTCTATCTCTATATAGTTAATAACTCTTACAAATTTTATTTTATGGGCATAAAAGAGGGCTTCTCATGGTCATTAGTAATTTACAGAATAGTCTGGTAGCTGAAAACTCTTCCCAGGTCTTTCTACTTTCTCCCCTGGATGTGTGCATATGTATGTATGTATGTTTAGGTACTCCAGAGTACAGGTTCCTAATTAATGATGACTTTGTGAAGATGACTATACCTAACTCTGTTTTCCTGAACCCTAGACCTATATTTTGTGTCTTATATACTTCTTCCTGAAGAAGCTATTAAGAGGTTACCTCATAATCAAATTCCTTGAAGGCAGAGATCATTTTACTTTCATAGTTGTTCACATGGTGCTTTGCATGAATAGGTAATCTGTGTAAATGTCTCTGGTATTCATCTTCAGATGAAGTTAGTTATTAAAAATTTTGAACAGAGTAACTATGAAAAGTAGAGATTGTTAGTGTTTTGGAAGAATATTAGGAACAACCTGACATAAATCTCAAGCTAATAGTTAGTACACATTATAATACTGGAAAGATGTATGTTTAGCTTTTATGTTAAGTGCAAGTAGACCAAAGAAAGCCTTTTAATAAAATCTCAAAAAACTTAAAAATTCTGTAGAATTAAAAATTTTCCTCATATTGGAGGAAAAGATAAATGTTTGGGTAACAAAATCACAGATTTAGATTTCAGAAAGAATTTAGGCATTAGATCATCCAATATATTATTCATTTTATAGATGAAGCTGAGCCACAGAGAATATAAGTGACTGTCCCAAGGCCACACAACTGATTTTAGACTACTGTCTTTGCTTAATAACCCAGTGCTCCTCCATAAAAAGCATATTCTATTTTTTTAAAACACTTTTTATAGTGTTCTTAAGAAAGGAAAATTTAAAAATTAATTTTTGTACAGTTGATAAACACATAGGCTAAATATTCATTTTTTTAAATTGAAATTTCTGTAACTAAAATATATTTTCCTTCACTTCCATCTCTACCTTTTTGGTTTTTTACACCTTTCTGGAAGAAGTGATACACCTGTTGAGGCACAGCGGCCTATCAGCAGTGAAATCTTGGGCCAGAGTTCAGTTTCAGAAAAAGAGCCTGCAAATGGAGCACAGAATCCAGCACCAGCTAAGCAAGAAAAAAATGAGGTAATATTTACTACACCTAGTGTCTTTTATAGATATTTTTTTGTAAGAAGTAATAGTATTGCTAGGATAGAATTTTAAAAGAATTTTCTGATATTTGGGAGTAGCTTTTAACAGGTGAATTTATTAACAGTCTAAAATACCACAGTTGACATTAGTCTTACATATTTGAGGATTGAAATAACTGACCTTACGTTAAATGTAGCTAGCTTGCATTTTTAAGATATGCTGTATATTTTACTAATTATATTTAATGAACAAGAAATTAGACATTTATAATATAGAATAATAATTTTATCTAAGTGTCGGGTTCCAGATTATTTTTCTTTGGTGTTTTTGAGAGGAAATTATATTGTGAAGTACGGTATAAATTTTATGTTGTATGCCTCTTAGAAGGGGTTGTCAGGTGGTTTTAATAAGTTGAATAAATTTTTTTGTTTATTTTCAACTAAACATTAAGAATGAAATAGAAAAATTACTATTAAAAGTGCATATGGGGCCAGCCCTGTGGCGCACACAGGAGAGTGCGGCGCTGGGAGCGCTGCAATGCTCCTGCCACGGGTTCGGATCCTATATAGGAATGGCCGGTGCGCTCACTGGCTGAGCGTGGTGCGGATGGCACCAAGCCAAGGGTTGCAATTCCCTTACCGGTCACGAAAAAAAAAAAAGTGCATATGGATATGTACTTTTATTTGTTTATACATATGTGTGTGTGTGCGTGTGCGTGTGTGTGTGTGCGTGTGTATTTAATTTTTTTTTTTTTTTGGCAGCTGGCTGGTATGGGGATCCAAACCCTTGACCCTGGTGTTATAACACTACCCTCTAACCAATTGAGCTAACTGGCCAGTCTCCAAGCCCTAAACTATGATGTGGACATTGACAGAATTGAAGGGAGAAATAGACAGTTCTGCAACAATTGTTGGAATTTTCAATACCCCACTTACAGTAATAGATAGAACATCTGAATAGAAGGTCAATGGGGGTATAGAGAACTTGAACAATACCATAAACCAACTAGACCTAATGGACATACACAAAACATTCCACACAACAACAGCAGAACACACATCCTTCTCAAGTGCATATGGAGCATTCTTTAGGATAGATCATATGTTAGGGCACAATACAAGTCTCAATAAATTTTAACAGATTAAAATCATGGAAAGTATCTTCTCTGACCATAGTGGAATGAAGCTAAAAATTAATAACAGAAGGAAAATTGGAAATTTGAAAATTTCAAGAAATTAAACCAATACACTCTTAACCAACCAATGGGTCAAAGAAGAAATCAAAAGGGAAATTAGAAAATACATAGAGGGCCGAGCCTGTGGTGCACTCGGGAGAGTGCGGCGCTGGGAGTGCAGCGATGCTCCCTCTGCAGGTTCGGATCCTATATAGGAATGGCCAGTGCACTCACTGGCTGAGCACGGTATGGGCGACACCACACCAAGGGTTGCGATCCCCTTACCGGTCACGAAAAAGACAAAAAAAAAAAAAAAAAAAGAAACTACATAGAGACTAATGAAAATGAAACTATAACATACCAAAATCTATGCAATGCAGCAAAGGCAGTGCTGGAGGGAAGTTTATGTCTGTAAATGCCTGCATTCAGAAAGAAGAAACCCCACACCTAGTTGGCTATCAAAAAAAAAAAGAATGGGCCGGCCCGGTGGTGCACTGCGCTAGTGCGCCGCTTGGGAAGTGTGGCAGCGCTCCCGCCGAGGGTTCGGATCCCACATACAGACCGGTTCCCGCTCACTGGCTGAGCGAGGCGCGGGGGCAACACCAAGGGTTGCGATCCCGTTGCTGGTCCCGGTCCGGTACGGGGGCAACACTGAGGGTTGCGATCCGTTGCCGGACACGGAAAAAGACAAAAAAAAAAAAAAGAAGAAGAAGAAAGATCTCAAATCAATAACTTAATTTTATGACTTTAGGAACTAGAAAAAGAGGAGCAAACCAAACCCAGAGATAGCATAAGGAAGGACATAAAAATTAGAGGGGCAATAAAGAAAATAGAGAATAGAAAAACTATAGAGAGAACCGATAAAACCAAAAGTTTGTTGTTTGAACATATCAACAATGCTGATAGACCTTTAAGCTAGACTGACAAAGGGAAAAAAAGAAGACAAATATCTAAAATTAGATATTTAGACAATATCTAAAATCACTGTGACCAATTGTAAGCCAACAAATTAGATAATCTAGATGAAATGGACGAATTCCAAGAAACACGTAAATTATCTAAAGTGACTCAAAATGAAATAGAAAATCTCAACAGACCTATAACAAGTAAAGAAATTGGTTGGTAGTCAAAAACCTCCCAACAATGAAAAGTCCAGGATCAGGTTGCTTCACTGGTGAAGTCTACCAAACATTTAAAGAAGAGTAAACAGCAGTCCCTCACAAACTCTTCCAAAAAATAGAACAGGAGGGAATACTTCCTAAGTCATTCTATGAGGCCAGCATTACCTTGATACCAAAGCCAGATAAAGACATCAGAAGAAAAGAAAACTACAGACCAAATATCCTTTATGAATACAGAAGCAAAAATTCTTCAGCAAAATACGAGGGTACTTCAAAAAGTTCATGAAAAATAGAATTAAAAGATAATAAGAATCTTTCCATGAACTTTTTTTTTTTTTTTTTGGTGGCCAGCTTGTACAAGGATTTGAAACCTAGATCTTGGCATTAACAACACCGTGCTCTAACCAACTGAGCTAACTGGCCAGCCTACCATGAACTTTTGAAGTGCCCTCATACTAGCAAACCAAATCCAACAGCATATTAAAAAGATTATACACTGTGACCAAGTGGGATTTATGGAAAGACGAGCATTGTTCAACATAAGAAAATCAGTGTAACCCCCCTCCCACAAGCAGGCACACTTCCAGTGCCTTGGTGCCTGCCTGGGGGCCTGAAGTCTGGAGCTGGGGACCAGACCCCCCCTCCTACATCCAGGCATACTGCCAGCACCTTGGGGCCCACCTGGGGGCCTGAGGCAGGGAGCTAGGGACTGGACCCCCTCCCACAACCAGGCACACTGCCAGTGCCTTAGGGCCTGACCGGGGTCCTGAGGCATTGAGCCGGGGACCAGAACCCCTACCCACAACGAGACACACCGCCAGCACCAAGGAGCATGCCAAAAACATCACCTCGATGTGGGTGACCCACCACAGTAACCACAGCTGCCGGGAAAGCGGCTAGACGTCGCAACCACCATGCAGATGGTCTGTCAGCCACTGGAGTGCATTTATACAAGAGTCTCACCAGCAGAGACCAAGAAAACAATAGGATGTCTCTCTCCACGAAGCCCATTCCAGAGTGACAGAAGAAGCATGGGCTCTATGATAATATTTGGGGACCTGAACACACCTCTCAGCATTGGTCATAGAATCTAGGCAACAAATCAACATAGTAACCATTGCTCTTTCAGAAGGAGAGAAGAAATCCAGAGAAATTAGAGGGGGAGGGGAAAGAAGGGGATGGGGAGAGATGGGACAAAGAGCATAAAGAACAAGTATGATTTGTAATAATATATATACTATTAATATTGGTTTGTTTGACATATGTCAACATTGAAACCCAAACATATGTATAATCAATTATGACTCAATAAAAAAAAATCAGTGTAATATAGCACATTAATAGAATGAAAGAAAAAAAACTGCGTGATCATCTTAATTGATGCAGAAAAGACATTTGGCAAAATTCAACACACTCTCAGGAAACTAGGAATAGAGGGACCTTCTTCAGCATGATAAAGGGCATTTATGAGAAACCCACAGCTAACATCTTACTCAGTGATGAAAGACTGAGAGCTCTCCCTCTAAGATCAGGAACAGAGAACAAATGCCTACTTTCACTATTGCTAGTGAACATTTACTGGAAATTCTAGCTAGAGCAGTTAGATAAGAAGAAGAAATAAAAGGCATCCAGATTGGTGTTACAAGGTGGCACTCAAACCAACTGAGCTAGCTGGCCAGCCTCCAAAAGGCACCAAGATTGGAAAGGAAGAGGTAAAACTATCTCTATTTGCAGATTACATGATCCTATATGTAGAATATCCTAAAGAATTCACAAGAAAGTTGTTAGAGCTAATAAATAGATTCAGCAAAGTTGCAGAGTACAAGATCAACATGCAAAAATCAATTGTGGTTCTATATTCTAGCAATGAATAATGAAGCAAGGAAATTAAGAAAGCAATTCTATTTATAATAACACATAAAAGAATAAAATACCTGGGAATAAATTAGAACAAAGAGGTGAAAGACATGTACACAGAAAACTTTAAAGCATTGCTGAAAGAAATTAAAGAAGGCCTAAGTAAAGGAAAGACATCATATGTTCACGGATAGGAAGATTATTTGATATTGTTACGATGTCAGTACTACCCAATGAAATCTACAGATCCAATGTAATCCCTATAAAAATTCCCCAGTGTCTTTTTCAGTATGGAAAAACCAATCTAGAAATTCGTATGGAATTGCAAGTGGTCCCAAATAGCCAAAACAATCTTGAAAAAGAACAACAAAGTTGTAGGACTCATACATCATGATTTCAAACTTGTTACAAAGATACAGTAATCAAAACAGTGTGGTACTTTCATAAAGATGATAGACACATAGACCAATGGAATGAAAAGAGTCCAGAGATAATCCCATACATGTATGGCCCGTTGATTTTTGGTTGTGTGCCAGGTCCATTCAATGGAGAAACAATTGTGTCTCCAGCAGATGGTACTGGGATGACTGGGTTTCTGCATGTAAAAGAATGAAGATGGATCTCTACCTCACACTGTATAGAAAAATTTAGTTAGAATGGGTCAACAACCTGTAAGAACTAAAACCATGAAACTCTTTGGGAAAAAGTAGGGGTAAATCTTCATGACCTTGGATTTTGTAATGTACTCTTAGATTATGACACCAAAAGCATGAGCAACAGAAGTAAAAATAAGTTGGACTTCATCAAAATTAACTTGTGCATTGTACATCAAAAGACATTATTAAGGAAGTGAAAAATCAACCTACAGAATGGGAAAAATATTTGCAAATCACAAATCACATGTCTGATAAGGCTAATAGCCAGAATATATAAAGAACTACAACTCAACAACAAAAAGATAAACAACCCAATTAAAAAATGGGCAAAGCACATGAGTAGAAATTTCTCCAAAGAATATATACGAATGGCTAATAAACACGTGAAAAGATACCTAATGCCACTAGTCATCAGGGAGATGCAAATCAAAGCCACAATGAGACAAAATTTTATACCTGTTAGGATGGCTATAATCAAAACAATGGAAAATAATAGGTGTTTGTGAGGATGTGAAGAAATTTTGAACCCATTTACATTGCTGATTGGCATGTAAAATGCTGCAGCCACTGTGGAAAAAAGTTTGCTGGTTCCTCAAAAGCTAAGTAAAGAATTATCATATGACACAGTAATTCCACTCTCAGGTATGTATATACCCCCCAAAATTGAAAGCAAGGACTCAAACAGATATTTGTACGTCCATGTTCATAGCACTGTTATTCACAGTAGCCAAAAGGTGGAAATAACCCAGTGTCCATCCACAGAGGAATGGATAAACAAATATGGTGTATACATACAATGGAATATTATTTAGCTATAAAAAGAAATGAAGTTCTGATACATGCTACATCATGGATGAACCTTGAAAACCTCATGCTAAGTGAAATAAACCCTACACAAAAGGATGAACATTATATGATGCCAGTTATATGAAATGTCTAGAATAGGCAAATTCATAGAGACAGAAAGTAGAGTAGAGATTTCCAGAGGCTGAGAGGAGGGGAGAATGGGAATTTATTGCTTAATGGTTACAGTTTCTATTTGGAGAGATGAAAAAATTTTGGAAATAGGTAGCGATAATCATCGCCCAACATTTTGAGTACAATTAATGCCACTTAAAATGGTTAAAATGACCATTATGTTATTTTTATTTTACAATAATAAAAATTATTATTTTACAATAATAAAAATAACCTATGGATAATTTTATCTCAGTTATTGCTGTAAGTTATGAAATACTACACTTGATCTTAGCCAAAAGGCCGAGAAGCGATGTAAGTTATGAAATAGAGAAGGATTGTTTCTATTTCCTGAGACAGTTTTAGCTTTAGATAGCTGTATAAGACTCTTGGTTAAGCTTATTGTCAGTGTTGGTCAATTTTAGAGATGATTGATTTGTTCCAGGGTAACCCCAGGGCACATGATACATGCATATGACTAGACTCTGGCTTGGTAGAGGATTCTTTCTTTGCCAGTATTGGAATTCACTAACTATCTCAGTCCTGTAAGTTTGAGTGCTATACAGTTTTTTAGAAGGATGAAGTAGGAATGTTGAGACGGCCAAATTTAACACCCATATGTTCATTCTTGTGAAAGGATATTTGAAACCTGTTTTTTCTGAGGGAAATTTTGTTTTTGTAGAAACCTATTAGACCATTTACATGCTTGAATTAGCATGATTGACAAGGTTAATATTGTGTTTATTAAATATCGATGCAGTCCCTCACTATGTATTTTTTTTTTCAAGTAATGCCAAATTTGCATTAGGCTGTATCTACATTCATAGTCTCTGACCATGTCCCCCTTATAACCACTATCATTCGTATTTTTATTTTGGGGTTAGTCAAGGAACCAGGCCAACAATTGATTTTGGTTAGGCTGCTGCTGTGGAATAAAGCAAATTAGCTGATCTGCTTGAGTATTAAGACTCGTGGATACTATGCTATTTTTCAAAGAGCAGTATTAAGTATTTTGTGATTGTTAAGTAAAGCTAGTTGTATATTTTATCCAGCATTTGTAGAAGATACTTTTCAGTAAAGATGTATATTCAGTCACACTACGCTCAAATATATATTTTTTTCTAATATTTTTAAGCTTCGAGATTCAACAGAACAATTTCAAGAATATTATAGGCAAAGATTACGCTATCAACAGCATTTAGAACAGAAGGAGCAACAGCGACAGATATACCAACAGATGTTGCTGGAAGGAGGTGTGAATCAGGAGGATGGTCCTGATCAGCAGCAAAATCTTACTGAACAATTCCTTAATAGGTTGGTCTTTAAGTCACTTTTTAAAATGTCAGGAATTATTTAAAAGCCATTTAAAACAAGCAATAACTGCTACTTTGTGTATAGTTTGAAGCTTTAAGGCTTCTTAAGTGTTTCAAGTAACATGGAGTTATATGCCTTCCAGTCACAGCATTCTGAGGGCTCATGTAGTTTTGTCCTTCTTCTCTAAGAAACTAGAGCAGGAGAGTGTGGTGGTTCCTTACAAAGGCTGGAAGCAGACTACCAGATGGATCCAGTTGTCCTAGGGTAGCTAAGGACCTAGGGGAAGTTACTTAGTTTCTTTTTGCCTGTTTCCTCATCTACTTCACAAGGTTGCCATGGAGATTAAATGAGTTAATCTACGTGAAGTGCTTAGAACAGTACCTGGTACATTGTATGTACTAATATATATTGTTAGCTGTTATTTTTATTGTTATTATGAGTGCTTAAACCTATAGATTCTTTTGGATTCAATATATTAAAATGATTCTTTCTTATAATTTCTGCCAGAATAGTATGAACTATATTGTTTTTAATTATGAGAGTAATATATATGTTTTTTAAAAGTCAATAAACCAGAGTATATGTACTTAAATTAGCAAGGGTTGTTGAGAGATTAAATGAGTTGATATATGTACAAGTACTGAGAACAGTTCCTGATGCATAAGTATACTATAAATGTTGGCTATCATCATGTTTGTGATAAGGCAACTGTAATAGCGACTGTCAGTTCTTCACTTGGTTTAATATTAGAAGTAGTCTGCTTGACACTCTGAGAATTGTGTAAGTCATTGAGCTGGAAATTGATCCCGTCTTCAAACCTTCACACAGGTAGTGTATATTACAGTGGTGATCTCAAGAGTCTCAGTAGGCCTGTAAATATTCAATTTGGGGATCGTTTTCTTATCACCTCTGATCAAGTAAGTGGCTTGTCAGAATTATGCTAACCCGATGAATTGCCACTTCTGGTTTTTGGATGTCTTCTTCATATCCATAAAAGTCATAGTTGCAATTTGGCTTCCTGGTCAACTTATTTTTCAGTGAAAGCAGATATCTAGCAGTGAATTAGAAGACGAAGTGGCAAGATTCTGTGACCCCCAGTAGTGGTAGGATGTACTTCCACAGAAAAAGGTTAAACTATTCAAGAAGGTTTATCTTTCCTTTAGAGACAAGGATTAATAAAATTCAAATTCTTTCTTCTAATTTAGGTTTGTTTTAGAGCATATTTATTGTTAAACAGCTATTTTCAATTTCTTTAGCTATCAGAGTTTAAAATTACATTAAAAGGTAAGTATGTTATAAAAATCCCGAGGATAGTCAGTTCTATAGATATGAATGGATATTTATCCTAAGTTTTTGTTTTCACATAAATTCTCCATCATCCTCTTAACTATTGTTTTCTAACCCTTTAATAGAATATTTTTGTTCAGTCTTTTCTTCTAGACTCTTAGTTTTATGTATCTGATGAGCCTATACTAGGACTTTAAAGTACCTGACTAATATCAAGGACAAATTGAATAGAGATAGAATCTATAAGTTAAAATGTACTTTTTCTCCTTAATGTGTTATCCCAAATCATTCTTGCAGCAGATCATTGTTTCCAAATACAAAATTTGCTTCTTCCTTCCAAGAGGTATAGAAAGAGGAAGAGAAATAAATTGTTTCCTATAATAAATCTTATTGAAAAAAAATCAATTATAACATGGTAGAATTTTTACTGATAGTACTATATCATTACTTTATACCTTTTGATCTTCCGTTTTTATCAATACTAATAATTGGTACCACTGATTTGGCACTTATTATAGGCATATTCTGCCCCTCCCCCATCCTGCCCCACTTTAAGAGAGTCAAAATGATGTATTAGCATCTTAAAGACTCTTTATATTTAACTCAGCATGCATTTCCCAAATTGATTTGACCTCAGCTCCTTTTTTATGGGGAGCATTTTATGGGATTAATGTTTCACAGAACACAATTTGGAAAAGGCTGCCTAATTAAAAATTTTAACTGATATGTATTTAGTAAAGGCTGCTAATTCCTTTAATAATATTGAACTGCTTTTTTTTTTTAATTCGTTTTTTTAGACCCTAAAAATACATGCACACAATGTTTAATGTTGTAGGAAAATTAAAAAATATGATGAAACACAACCTTTTAACAATCACACCCCTTGTGTTAGTCTTCTCTTATATTGCATCTAGGCTGGAGGAAGTGATGCTGGGCCAGTTTGGTATCTAAATCTTAAGAGAACCTGGGAGCTTCCTCTTTGTGTCCTTTGTAGTCCTGAACCCAACGAAAGGAGTCAGGCCACCCTGATGGAGAGACTACTTGTATTTGGTGAGGGAAAGGTCCTGAGGCTAACTTGTTTTGCTCCCTTTTTAAAAGAATCTCACCAATGCCTAGATCAGAAACTGGCAAGTAGTATTTGTAGAATGAGTGAATGAGCACCTGTGTAAATAATAGGGATGCCACTTGACTTTTGTCTCATTATGGCCTGTTCTAATCATCCCTTTCCTAGTTGAATGATGTTACTAGAGACAGATGGAATGAAAGTAGCTTGTTTTGTTGGTGAGAAATTTTGGTAGTGGTGAAATTGTTATTGACTAGTTTTGGAAATTAAGTTTTATATTGAAAATTAAACCAAAGATATACTGGGGAAGAAATAGGGAAAGATATACTGGGGAAGAAACAGGTTTTTTCCCCCTATTTTTATGATAAAAGGTGCTTTTAAAAAGTTCATGATACCCATTATGCCTATCTACTCTACACTGTTGTACTATGGGAAAATTTGGATCTTTTTTCAATATCTTGGTTATATCTTAAGCTGATGATGGTAATTATTAACACTAAGTTTGCCATAAATTATATATTATATGTGCATGTATTTCCCTTTCAAACTTAATCTTCTGTAAATTAGGAATGTAATTAAGTTTTTATTTTAAAATAATTTCATTGTTTAATTTATAGGTCTATTCAAAAGCTTGGTGAATTGAATATTGGAATGGATAACCTTGGTAATGAGGTATCAACGCTCAGCCAGCAATGTAACGGGAGCAAAGGCAGTGGATCTAATGGTTCTTCTATGACTAGTTTTGCTACACCACCCCAAGACTCTAGTCAGAGATTAACACATGATATTTCAAATATTCACACAAGCACTCCTCGTAATCCTGGATCAACAAATCACATACCTTTTCTGGAGGAATCACCTTGCGGAAGCCAAATGTAAGTGCTTGACTTCGTAAAACTGGGAAATATTAACTTCCTATTAATGAATAGAATCATAGAAAGTTGAACTTTTCTGTCGAGCCTTACAAATAAAAGTTTTTGGAGCTCACTACCTACCAATTTTTTCCTAATCTGCCTTCATTTACCTATATTCTCTTCTACCAACTTGTAAGTCTCTTTATAGTCTTTATTTTACTTCCTTTTTTTTCTTTTTGCTTCCTTGTCACCACCAACGCAATTCTATTTTTTATAAGCCATCTTACTCAGAAATCCTACAGTTTTAGGCTTTATCTTCTCTCTGATTTTCTTTTTTCTTGCCACTGGCATCTTTCAACTAATAATCTTAAAACTTACAGACTTCCAGGGCACAGGAAGATGTTTTATAACATGGTGGGGTGATGGCAGCAAGACAGTGTTGGCAGCTCTGGCAATTACAGTAGTTGAATACTTCACATATTTATGTTTTTGCTAGTCAGTAAATTTTTGTCTTACTTTCATTAGCAAACAAGTGTTAATTTATGCAGTGGGAATAGTTAAGGAGGATTTTCTTTATCTACTTTTAATATAGGGCTAGCCTGTTAGCTCAGTTGGTTAGTGTGGTGTTATAACACCAAGGTCAACGGTTCAGATCCCTGTACTGGTTAGCCACCAAAACAAAAACACAAAACAACAAACAACAAAAAATACATACTCTGAACTTAAAATGCTTTTCAAGGTGGTTCATTTAAAATGTGTAACTTGCATTTGGCACTTGGATGCTTATAGGAATTAGCCTTACAAATAAATTAGTATCAAAAACTCTAGTTTTATTTCAACTCATATGTTTATCTAATATTTGCTTCTTCTTTACAGATACTATAATACTTGAACTAGAACTCAAATTGTAAAATTTAATTTTTATTTTTATCAAAGTAATATACATATATGGTTTAAAAAGACAAATAGTACTTCAAGGCTTAAAATAAAATCTTTGTCCATGGTTTTTATTTCCTATAGGCTGCCATTTTCAACCCATTTGGCTGTTTCTTTTGTTATATATTTCTACATTTCTGAATATGTTGTTTTTGTTACTAGTTTTATTATCCATTGATTCCCTACCATACTTCTCACCTGCAACACACTCACTTTACCCCTTCTTTCCAATATCTATCAATTTTTATTTAAATCAGTATTCAGTGATTACATATACTTTTCATATAACCTTTTGTTTTTCCTGGGGACAGTAATTTCCTCAATTTGATATACATGTTTGTATGCATGCATGCTCAGTTTTTTTAGTATCTGTCACTAAACTATCTGCAAATACTTTGACAGAACTATAAAATTATAAAACTTCTCTCATTATAGTAAAAAAAAGTCAGATAATTTTTCTAGTTCATGTTTTTTCCTGGGAGACATTCCTTCAGGATCCCTTGTGTTTCACCTTATATTGCTTCCAGGCCGTTTTATACAGGCCTAGAGAATCCCGGGTCTTCCCTCACTATCCTCCTGGGATTTCCTTTGCCTCTTCCCTGATTGGATCACCTGTTTTCAGGATCTCATGTAGTTTCCTGAGAAAGGGTACATCAGAGATGAAGTTTCTGAGACCTTGCATGTCTAAAAATTAGTTTACTATATTTCGCACTTGGTTTGTTAGTATAGCAGGGTATAGAATTCTAGGATAGAAGTCATTCCTGGATTGGCTGCTTAGCTCAGTTGGTTAGAGTGCAGTGTTATAACACCAAGGTCAAGGGTTTGGATCCCTGTACCAACCAGCCACCAAAAAAATTTTTAAAAAAATTAAAAAAAAAAAGAAATCATTCCTCAGCATTTCAAAGGTGTTGTTACATGATCTTACCATTTCAGTGTTCTTATTATCAAGTCTGATGCCATTTTGAATCCTGATCCTTTGGATGAAGCCTGTTGCTTTTCCACTCTGGAATTTTTCAGGTCCTTTTCTTCCCTGATGTTCTGAAACTTCATGATGGTGTACTTTAGAGCGGATCTTTTTTCCTTCATTCTGCTTGCTACATGATGGGCCCTTTTAAGCTGGAAACTTAACTTCTGGGAAATTGAAAAATTATTATTTATTTAGCAATTTTCTTACTTCCATTTTCAATTGATTTACTGTTTTTCTGCTATCATATTTTAATTTTCTAAGAGCTCTTTCTTATTCTCTGAATTTTCCATTTTTTTTTTTTAAATCTTGTTCTTGTGTCCTGGATTTATTATTTCCTCTTATATTCCTAAGGATTTTAATTATATTTTTGTAGCTTTTGTTCTCTGAATTATCTCTCTTCTTCTGAGTTCCTTTTTCTGTTTGTTTTAGTCTCTGGCTTTTATGTAGGCGCTTTCTTAAAGTATCGGGAAATCTTTGTCTATCTGTAAAAAGTGAAGCATTTTTTTTAAAAAAAAGCTGATTGGAAGGAAGGGCTATGTAGGTAGGTAGATCCATCCACCTGTTGGCCACACAGAAAGGTGATTAAGTGGAAACATTGTTTTATTAAGGGACCTTCAGCACTCACTGTCAGTTTCTGTTAGTTTTTTCTCTTGGGCCAGATAATTTTCTAAAGACCCATCTCTGGGCCCTTGCCTTGGGTAGGATTTAAGCATAGCAAACAGGATTCTGGAACTAAGTAGGGGAAAGGTACTTGACATCTCACTATAAAATAGGTGGACTTCAAAGTCCACTTCTTTTTTCCAGAATGACTTTTCAGTCCCTTCTTACAATTATGCTTGGTATCACTGAATCCTGAGCCTCTTAAAAATGTCTCCAGAGAGTAATTTTGAATAGGGTCAGTCAGGGTCATTTGCTAAAAAGAAAAATTAGAGATTGAAAGGATAAATTAACTTAGTTCTATTTTGGTATTCAGAGTAAACTTTATTTGAATTTCTACTCCCACAGCTCATCAGAACATTCGGTCATTAAGCCAGCTCTTGGAGATTCCTCAGGAAATCTGTCAAGGTCGAGAGGGGAAGAGGTAATACTTTTGGGAAGGAGGTTTCATTATTTTCATATATATTTGGAAATTTTGCTAAGGCATTCTCAATTCAAAGAAAGAGCCATTTTTAGAAATAGTCATTATTAATGCTGGTGTTTATTTCAAGGTAGTAGCTTTTACTGGGCTAAGGGAAGATGTTGCCTTAGAAAGCACATTTGGAAGTATTCATATTAATGGCCTAGTAGTGACATTGGCACATAAATTGGGGTTATGCATTACTCTCTGAACCCTATGGTTAATTTGTTCAGATATTATTGGTATTTCCTTTGGGCTTCTCATCAATACACTCATTTTTTGCTTTGGAACCAGACATGCTTCCCTAACTAGTATATAGCTTCACTCTATCTTATTTTCCCTAATTTTAACCCCATAAACAAAGATGCTGGTCCAGATGCTTATAGTAATCAAACAGGTAACATAAATGAATAAACTTGACCATTTTCATGATAAACACATAGAAATATTTGTCCCTTGCACAAAGATATATGCAAGCACAGTGTTTACAGTTCTTTGATTTTCAAGAAAAGCTAGAAATCTAGATTTTTATGTGAAATCTCCTATTTTAAAAATGGTCACAAATTTAAAATTTTAAAACACACTGGAGGAGAGCAATTAAAAATCAAATTGTGTGCCTTCTGCTTAAAGCAACCCTTAGTAATTATTAATGTGCTATAGGCCAGTTAACCAATTAGGAATTCCCCTCCTTTTTTCTCTTACCCCATGCTATTTGTTTGGCAAGCAGTCATATTCCTTGTATATATGGGTTAATGGAAAATGTAGTATTTCTAGTCAAGTAAATTCATATGAATAACACAAGAATTAAATTCAATTACATATGACAAATGTTTTGTGACACATCAGGTTTGCCCCTCACTCTCCCAGTGTGGATGTATTGCATGAATACACAAAAGCTTAGGTAGGGAGAGGCATGGTCTTTTCATGGGTCCTAGAGCTCTCAGAATACAACCAGAGCTGAAGTGAATTGCCTTTGTGTGTGCACTCAACATTCACGCTTCCCAAAGACAGGATTTGGTTGAATCTTTTGACCACACCCAGTCTGGAGGTCCTGTTCCATATCCATTCAGTCCTGGTCAGGGTAATAGAGTGGTTTCAAATAATACTAATAGCAGGAGTCCCCAAAGCTTTCGTACAGAACTGCTTCAACTTGCCTCTTCAGAAGAGAGCTGTGGATAAATAGGCTGGTGATTTAAAATAAAAATCCAACTCAAATGCTCTGATTAAAATAATTTTTACAGTTTTAAAAGGGTATTTTGCAATTTCAGTTTGAAATACTGAAATATTCACTTCTAGAGATAATGGTAAACTTTCTTTTTTTACCTTATGTGGATTAAATAATAGTTCTTTATACCTTCCACATTTAGAAACAAAAATAATGTTTGTTTTTGTAAGAACTTGTATATATGTGGGCTATTTATTAGCCTTCCTTGATAGTTAAGGAGAACTTAATATGGGAATGTATATTTATTCTTATATTTTGTCATAGTAAGCAAAGAAGAACTTGAATGCTTATGAACTTTCTGAGCTTAGTTTGGCAAAAAAATAGAAAAATTAGGATTAATTTGGATTTGCTACTTAAAGGAATATATGACTGTAGGTAGTAAATGTAAACTAATGAGGCAGGAATAATACAGTTCAAATGAATTTAAAATGGGTTAAAGATGAATTTTTTCTTTTCTTTATTTTTTTTGGCAGCTGACTGGTTCAGGGATCTGAACCCTTGACCTTAGTGTTATGAACTCTGCGCCCTAACCAGCTGAGCTCTAACCAACTGAGCTAACCAGCCAACCTGAATTCTTTCAATTTGATTTTTTTCATGTGATGACTTTCATATTCATTCTTTCCATAGGATGACAAAGCGAAAAAACAGTTTGTTTGTATTAATACCCTAGAAGACACACAAGCTGTTAGAGCAGTGGCTTTTCATCCAGGTGGTGGTTTATATGCTGTTGGTTCAAATTCAAAAACTCTGAGAGTATGTGCCTATCCAGAAGTAATTGACCCAAGGTAAGGAGAGATGGTTTGTACTGCCATTCTTGTCTTAGTTTTTAATTTAGCTTTATTTGTTCCTTTTTCAGAATTGCCATTTCATAGTGTTTCAATTCTTACTTCCTTTCCTTCTGTTAAGCTTTATTTTTATTTTCAATGCTTACGAAATATACTTAAGTCATTGATTAACTTTATACTTTTTTCATAGAATGTTTTTGATTAGGTTATTCTTCATTCAGTACTGTAGTCTTCCTTATTTCCATGACTGTATTTTGTTTTTTATCTGAAAATTTCTTTACAGTATTCCCTTCTTATCCTTGGAGGATATGTTTCAAGACCTCCAGTGGTTGCCTGAAACCACGGATAGTATTGAACCCTGTATATATATATATTTTTCCTATACATACATACCTATGATAAATTTTAGTTTATAAATTAGGTACAGTAAGATTAAAAACAATAACTAATAATAAAACATAATTCTAACAATATTCTGTAATAAAAGTTATGTGACTGTGTTCTCTATCAAGATATATTGTACGGTACTCATCTTTTTTCAGACCATGGTTGTGACTGAAACTGGAAAGCAAAACCATGGATAAGGGGGTACTACTGTATTCCTATTAAATTACATAAGATAAAGACAAAGTAACGCTAGTTATAGACTTTGAGAAAATACAGATTTCCTATAATACCTTTAGAGAATGATATTTGACCATTTCAAACTTACAAAAATTAAAGTTTCATTTGATCAACCTAAAAATGATTTTACCTTCTTGTTTTAACAGATTATGGGATTTGAAAATAAGGCATATGTCTTTAAAGACATATTTCATTAAAAATGGACATATGACCTTATCTGTTAGGTGTACAACTAATCATTTAATGTTACTCAGAAAGCAAATAGCTTAGATTAACCTCACAGAAAACTGGATTTGAACGCTTTACATTTTGGTTTAGGTACTCTTTTTGTCAATTTACTTGTTAAAACTTTTACTATCAAAATAAATCAACATGACAAAAATCATGAGCTATTTGGTGAGATATTGTGATTAGGGAAATGAATGCCACAAATGGAACTGTTTTCATACCAGGAGACAAAAACACCCAAACAATACAAGCTACAAACCTTTAAAAGTTTTAATTATAAGAAGCACTACATGTCATAGCATATTTTAGATTTTTTTACAATTCTTAAGCCTTTTTTATTATAAGCCTAGGTTGGGGAACAGAGAGGTAGGATTTTTGATTTACCTGCACTTTTTGGCTATCTCTATGTTTGAAACCAATAATGTTGGCTTTTGGACTACAGTATCATTTAGGATTAGGAAAAGGAACCATAGGGCCCATATTAGGTGATAGGATTATACTTTATTGGTACTGATTTTTTTGTTTAAGTAGAAATACATGAGTGAAGATAGGCAGAATTCTAAATCAGGGAGTGGAGAATAGTAACTATGGAGGCAGAACCAAAGACTTGTATGGCCTGATATTAACTTAATTATTTCTCATCTTTTGTATTTCTTGTGCTGGCACAGATGTTTCATAGCCTGGGAAGAAACTGACTTTTATGAAAATAAATTTGTTTATTTAGCAAATACATTTGAACTCCTATGTGCTAGGTACTATGCTAGGCTTTTGGGCTAGGTGTACATAAAACAAACCTGTTTCTTGACTTCGTGGAACTTTTGGTTTAGTGGGGAAGATGGACATTATGCAAATAAAAACACAAATAAATATAATTATACATTTTTGTAGGTGTTATGAAGAAAAATTATAAGGTGCTATATATAAGAGAGTAAAATCGGGATGAGGTGGGGTGCAGGCTGGTGAGTTAGAGAAAGGCCTCTTTGAAGAAGAGGTATTAAAGCTGATATCGGAGGATGAGTAGAACCTAGCCATGTGAAGAGAAGAGAGAAGACAGTAATATAGAGGGAACATGAGGTGAGAAAGAGCTTGACTTTTTGAGGAGCTGAAATAAATTCAGATTGATTGCTACATGATGGGCTGGAGTATAAGGCCAGACATAGACATGAGCTAAATTATGCAGAGCTTTCTAGCCATTTTGGATTTTATGCTGAGTGTAGTGGGAAGCACTGAAAGTGAGCAGAGCGAGTGTTGTGATCTAAGTGTATTTTGAGATGATCACTCTGGCTGTGGATGGGATGGCACTAAGAGTAAGTAGATGCTAGGAGAAAGGTAGGAGGCTGTTATAGTTGATGGCTAGTGTAATGGCAGTGGAGATGGAGCAAAGCAGATGGATCTGAGATAAAATCCATTTAAAGAAAGAGCCAGTAGAACTTGGTGATGAATTGGCTGTGTAGCTGAAAAGAGAATCTTTTGATCAGATCTATTCTCTAGAGCAATATTAAGCACTTTCTGTATTGGAGATTTATTAATCTTTTTTCTTGTTTTTTAAAAAATTTTTCTTAATTATGAAAATTCCCAAATACCTAAAAGTAGAGAGACTAGTGCATTGAAATACAAGAGTTGTCAAGATTTTTATCACGTTTTCTTCATTCATTCTTTTTGTTTGCTTGCTAAAGTATTTTAAAGTAAATCCTAGATATCGTGTTATTTTACCCTTTCATCCTCCAGGATAATTCTCCAGAAACAGGTACATTTTCTTACAATAGACTTGATTTTATCATTATATTCAATAAAAAATCTTTAGTATCATAATATTAGTCTGCATTTCAAAGTGCAGATGAGACACTATAACTCCACTAAACCAGTGTTTGAATGCCATTAAAGGTCAAACACTTGAGCATAGCATTTAGGACGCTCCACAGCTGAGCCAGTGGCACCTCATCCATCACATCCATCCCACTCAATCCCTGAATAGCTCATGTTTATCACCTCTAGCCCCACAAACTCTTTCCCATGCTGCATGCTTAGCTGGTAGTTTCCCTACTGCATTTTATTGTCACTGAAGCTGTTCTCCTGCCTTCATCTTTTTCTGTAAAAATTCTCCCTATCCTTTAAGGCCCAGTACTTTATACATTACTATGACAACTTGTACTTGCCTTATTATATATGGGTTGTCAGGACAGTATCTACCCCTGCCAGATTTTAAACTCTGGACAGAGCTCTTGCCTCCTTTATTTTTTATCCATTCCACTCCTCCCTCCAACCCCAGGCACATTGCTCATATTATATTATATGTTATGTTACGTTACGTTATGTTATGTTATTAAAGCATATTATATGCTTTATAAATGCTTATTGCATTTTAAAATTTGGAAGCATTATAAGCTCTCTTTTGTTCTTTTTTTTTTTTTTTTTGAGTTAAAAATCCATGAAAATATGAGAAGTGGAGATTTTTTTAAAAGTCATATATCCTATTCCCTGTGTGATTTGAAATGAGCATTACATTAGTATGATAATGGTTTGTAATTTTACTTTTTGGATTATAATATGCTTTAAATTTATTTCTTCTATGACTTTGAAAATTGTTAATAACCTGTTGTCTGATATTCTTTTTATCCCCTCCCTCAAGAGCAACCATAGTATAGAACTTCATACTAACTAATTTTAGCAAGTAAGAAATTGAAATATCTCTGTAATTTTTCTTTTCAGTGCACATGACACTCCTAAGCAGCCAGTGGTACGTTTTAAAAGGAATAAACATCATAAAGGATCTATTTACTGTGTGGCCTGGAGTCCTTGTGGACAGTTACTTGCAACAGGATCAAACGACAAATATGTCAAAGTGCTGCCCTTCAATGCAGAGACTTGTAATGCAACAGGTAGGGCTCAAGTATGAAAGCAGTAGCTAGCTTACCAGTGTATACTTTAAATTTTCCCTTTGTTATCTCTCTGTGTTGTCTTCAGTGAAATCTAAGAATACAGTCTTAATGAAGGATTTTTTTTTTTTACATTCTAATTATTTAGTTATACTCATGAGGCACTATTCTTTTTTAGTAAATTCTTACTGGTGGCCAGGTGGTATCCTGAGCTTTAGAAAATTATTATCAGAAAAATAATTTTTAAATAACTACTAGAATTGTATTAATGGATATTTTCTAGAGAGTATCTGTCTTTTTCTTTGGGATAAAAGACAAGAAGGTAACTCTCTATATAACTCTCTTTTAGGGATAATAATAGTAATAACTGAGTCAATATTTTGATTTCTTGACATTCTTTGTTTAGTAAAGTGAAATTGATTATAATGGCAATACCTAAATGATAATTTAAACCACACTACTACACCATTATTCTTGGCCAGGCAGTTCAGCAATCTCAGATTATCACAGTAAGTTGAGCAGCATCTTTTTTTTTTTAAATTCTTATTGCTGTTTCAGGACCAGACCTGGAATTTAGTATGCACGATGGGACAATTCGAGACTTGGCTTTTATGGAAGGCCCAGAAAGTGGTGGAGCTATTTTAATAAGTGCCGGAGCAGGGGATTGTAACATTTATACAACAGATTGTCAAAGAGGACAAGGCCTCCATGCCTTGAGTGGACATACTGGTATGTAACATCAGTCTCAAGTGCTGCTTTTCCTTTTGTTCAAGCTGTGCTTTTTTTGCCTCTGTATTTTCATTAATGGGGTATGTTTCATCATAATGGATCTTTTCAAGACAAGAAATTTTTATTTCAGAAATCTAAGTTGTGAACTTTGAATAACAACACAGTAATGATAGCTAACATTGATATTTCCCTGTGCACTTACACACATAATTCCTTAATTTAATCATTACAACCACCTTATAAGGTGCAAAGTTTTATCCCCATTTTATACATGAAGTAAATGAGGCTGTGGGGGTAAAATCACTTGCTCAATATTACAGGGCTAGTAAGGGGCACAACTAATGTATGACCCCAGTTCTGTCTCTTTCAAAGCTGGTAATCTAACTGTACGATTCTGTGCTTCCTTCATAGAAAAGTTGCATATTTCAAGTGATATTTTTTTTTAGTACTAATTATGTTATTCTGAAATATTGAAAGAGCCTACTGTACTATGGAGTCACTGAAGAAATTTTGATGTTGTGCATTTTAATGAATTTTAATTTTTTTTAAAAACTGTCAATTTATTTGATATACTCCCATGTAGAAAGCCTCTATCAGATAGTATGTTTGATTAACAAGACTATCACTTGCTCAGTAATAAGGAGTACTTAGCTTTGAACATGTTAAGGAAAAGTACTCTCCCACAGTAATAACTGTGTATTTGATCATTTATAGGGCATATTTTAGCACTTTATACCTGGAGTGGCTGGATGATTGCATCTGGCTCCCAAGATAAGACTGTTAGATTCTGGGATCTTCGAGTACCAAGCTGCGTTCGTGTTGTTGGCACAACATTCCATGGAACTGGTAGGTTTTTCTTTAATTTAAAGAGCTGACTTACTCTTCTCTGAAATGTAAAAAAATAGAAACCAAGGGCGAGGGAGATTAAATATCATGACCCAAATTGTTGTTAGCAGGGCCATTTTGGAACTCAGACCTTTAAAAATATTCCTAAAAATGCATGCACATGGTAGAAATTTAAATTGAACAAAAGAGTATACGTGTTTTTTTCCGCTCTTATTGCTTAGTCTCTTTCCCTAAAGGACAGTTTCTTGTTTATTCTTCTAGAAATATTCTTTAAATATATAACCAGAAAGTTCATATATATCATAGTCTTCTCTCTCCTGTAAACACACACATCTGTGTATATGCATGTGTACCCCCCCCACACAGATGGTAACATATAGTACAAATCTTGCTTTTTAAACTTAACAGTATATTTTGAATTGTTCCATGTAAACCCAGCCTACTGTTCCTTGCACCTTTTAAAACACTGATATGTAAGAGTGACAGAATTCTGGGGCCGGCCTGTGGCTTACTTGGGAGAGTGCGGTGCTGATAAGAGTGACAGTATTCTGCCATTGTCCTTATTTTATTTTAGAGTACGTTTTCTGCCTTTGTAGTTGTTTTTTGTTTTTGTTTTTGATTTTGTTTTTTTGTAGTAGTTTTTAACAGCAATTCTATGGCACAATTCCAAGTGAAAAATATTCTTAATATTTGGTGTGTGTATGTGTGTGTGTGTGTTTTTTCCCTGGTGGTTGGCCAGTACTGAGATCTGATCCTTTGACCTTGGTGTTATAACACTGCATGCACTCTAACCAGCTGAGCTAACTGACCAGCCTATGTGGGTTTTTTTTTTTTAAATACCTTATTTATTCTTTTGACTTTCATGGACTTTTTACACTTTGATTCAAACCAGATATGATTTGTTACAGCAAATTTAAGTCTGGAATACACACACATACACACGTATAATTATATTTAGATACATGAATTTGTGATTGATTTATTAAAGTTTAGTTTGCATTGTTTTCAAAATTAATGTATAAGATAATGTAAAGAACCAAACAGTTCAATAAGGCATGTTAAGAAAAACAGCATTGCCCTGAGAATTGCGCCCTTACCTCATTTCCCATTTCTCAGAGGCAACCATTTTTAACTTTTGTAACAGTTTTCTTTTGGTATTTATTTCCACATTTCTAAATAACAGTCTTCTAATTATAGTTTTTTAGGATTATTTATTGACTTCCCACCACAGAAGGTGAAGATTTAACTTTTTCATTTCCCTTTCTGATGCCTATCATCCCTCATTCTTCCCTCTTCATGTCTTTTAAATATAGTTATATCTGTTTTGGTTAGATCAGTATTCATTGTTTATGTTATTTTAAACATGTAAATGCTATTGATATCTTATTATTTTTTTTCTTGAATGTATTTTGTTTTCTTTGGTGTTAATGTTTCATTTGCTTAGTTTCTATATACTTACCACTATTTTGTCTCCAAACTCTCCCCTAGTTGTCTAAATATTTTCAGTCATTCCTCTCTCCATTTCAGAGACTTCAATTTTTTGGTCATCTTGCCTTTCTTACAGCATATTATAATGTCTTCTTCTCCACTGGATCTCTCCTCCTCTACTTCTGTGTCATGTACATACAAAAATTTTACAGAATTGGCAATGCCAAAAGTTCCTCTCTGGACCTCCTTATCCCCTCTCCCAGCTGTCACTCCAATTTTTGCTCCCTATCTTATTGAGATGTCTCAAGTCTTGCCTACATTTACTGTTACCCATTTCCTCACCCTCAGTCTTAAACCTACTCCAGCCTGGCTCCTGCCACAACCCTTGTAACAAATGCTGTCTTTTTCAAGATCACCAACAACAAATTTCATGCTGTCAGATCACTTTTATATCCTCATTTTACTTCAACTCTCAGTGGCATGCAACACAGTTGACCTCTTTACTTTTCTTTTGGGCTTTCTACATTTCTGTTACCTTTCTGGATAACTACTCCTTTGGTAGTTCTTCCTCCTTTGCTAAATCTCTAAATTTTGGCATTCCCTAGGGCTCAGGACTTTAGTCTTTCTTTCTCTAGATGATTGCATCCATTCTCCCAGCTTTAATTATAATTCATATGCTAAAAGACCTTAATTTTTTTTTTTTTTTTTAAAGATGCCTGGTAAGGGGATCTGAACCCGTGGCCTCGGTGTTATCAGCACCACACTCTCTCAAGTGAACCATGGGCCGGTCCAAAGACCTTAAATTTTTATCTCTAGCTCAAACCTCATCTGCATGCCAGGCTCATAATTCTAACCCACCTACTTGACCTCTTCTTTTAGATATTTTACAAGGTATTTCAAGCTTAACATGTCTTAGTCCAAACTACCGATTCATGGCCTCTCCCTCCAAACAAAACTGCCCCAGATCTCCTCACCCAAAGTGGTACCAACTACTCATTGTACATGACAGAAACCATATGGAGTCTTCCTGGAGCCCTCTCTCTCCTTTCCTCCAGTATACAATCCATAGGCAAATCCTATTGTTTTAGCCTCAAAAATCTATCTTAAATCCACTTAGTTCTTTTCATCTTTATCACCACCACTCTAGGATAAGCCACCACCACCTCTCAATTGAACCACCGCATTAGCTTCCTTATTATACTCTGCATTTCCACCTTTGCCCCCTCCACCCTATCATCCACACAGCATCAGAGTACTCCTTTAAAAAAACAAATCTTGTCATATCACACCGTGCTTACATTTCAATGATTATTCATTTCTTTTAGGTCAAAGTGCAGGCTCTTTGCCATGGCCTACAAGACCATGCTTGATCTGGCATGGTGTACTTTTCCAGTCTCATGTCAGATCACTTTTATTCTTTCAGTTCCAGGTACATTACAAGCTCTTCCCATTTCCAATGAATTCATATGCTATTTCTTCAGCCTCAAATGTTCTTCCTCTGTCCTCTCATGGTTAGGTCCTTCTTATTTTTAAGAAGGACCTTCAATATCATCTTGCCAGAGAGGCCTTCTTTGACTGCCCTAATTGGGACCTCATCGTTATTTTCTATCACTGAACTCTTATTACTATTTAAAACTATGTATTTTTTTACTTGTTTATTGCTTATCTTCTCCAGTAGACTTTAGGTTTCACCAGGGCAGCAATTATATCTGTTTTTATTTTCCATAGTAAATTAGCACCAGCCATAGTGCCTGGCCCAAGAAAGTAGTGATTTAATAACTTTGTTAAGTAAATGAACCTGGATTTCTATTGGCATCATAAACTTTGCATGTGTAAAATGAAACATTATATTCCTCATGTGAATCAGCTCTTCTTCCCATCTTCCCTATTTTTTTTTTTTTTTTTTTTTTTTTTTTTTGTCTTTTGTCTTTTTCCGTGTCCGGCAACGGATCGCAACCCTCAGTGTTGCCCCCGCACCGGACAGGGGACCGGCAACGGGATCACAACCCTCGGTGTTGCTCCCGCGCCTCGCTCAGCCAGTGAGCGGGAACCGGTCTGTATGTGGGATCCGAACCCTCGGGCGGGAGCGCGGCCGCGCTTCCCAAGCGGCGCACCATCCAGTGCGCCACCGGGCCGGCCCCATCTTCCCTATTTTTTTTTTTTTTTTTGTCTTTTGTCTTTTTCCGTGTCCGGCAACGGATCGCAACCCTCAGTGTTGCCCCCGCACCGGACAGGGGACCGGCAACGGGATCACAACCCTCGGTGTTGCTCCCGCGCCTCGCTCAGCCAGTGAGCGGGAACCGGTCTGTATGTGGGATCCGAACCCTCGGGCGGGAGCGCGGCCGCGCTTCCCAAGCGGCGCACCATCCAGTGCGCCACCGGGCCGGCCCCATCTTCCCTATTTTTGATAATGGTTCTCTTATTTCCTCAAGCAACTAGATTTGCAATCTAGGACTTATTTTCACTTCCTTTTTTTGTCTCCACCCAGCCAGTTAATTGTGATGACTGTTGATCTTTTATTCAGTTTTTTCTCTGAAATCTATCTGCCCTCCTTTGGGTCCTTATTCTTTCATTACTCTGTTATTCTGTCTTGTCTTCCAGTGGCCTTCCTTATTCTATAATCTCTCCATTTAAATTTGGTACACATTTTCATAGAGATTAATCTGTCCAAAGAACTGCTTAGATCATGTAATTCTCGTGCTTAGAAGCCTGCAATCATATTCACTGTCTACAGACACAAGTTCAAATTCTGCAATTCGGGATTCAAAGGGCCTAATGGTCTGGCCCTAACCTGCCTTTATGTCTTGGCTTCAAACTGCCTTTTATTTTATTTTATTTTTTTTTTTATACTTTCCCTCTTAAAAGTATTCCTGACCCTAATAGCACTCTGTCAAAATTTCAAGAAAAGATTTATTTTAAGTTACGTGTGTGTGTTTATATGTATATATACACACATACTTTTATGTATACTGTTTACTGTTTTTCAAGATCTAACTTATGTATCTTTTTTCTGTGAAGTATTTACAGACCACTTTGGTCTAAAGCAGTGTTCTTCAATCTTATTTTTGTAATTTCCCCCCTTAAGGAAAAAAATTAAATTTTTCCTAACAAGAGAGATTAAATCCTAAAGAATAATATTTTATTGGACAGGGTTGACTTTGGAGGGCCCACAAACCAGTGTTAATGTTTAAGATTTTTTTGCCCCTAAGAACCAGGGGATTTTGTCCCCCTTGCGGGTATCATTTCCACCATGGAGAATGCATGACCTAGAGTTAGGGCTCCAGCCTTTGTTTATTTGTTTATTTATTTTGGTGGCTGGCAGGTACATGGGCTCTAGCCTTTGGACTCAGAGCTTATTTTCTATTCGATTCCTGTTGTTCATAAATCATGTGTTGCTTTAGGATATTTCCTATACTGTTGTCCTAAAATATATTTTGTTATTGAATTTTTTGTTCCCCAACTAGACTGTAAGCTGGGTATAGCAGTATTTCTGGACACTTACCCAGCAGTGTAAACACTGGATTAGGAAAAGTGGCTTCTCTAGCATGGTTTGTTTATTGCACCATAAATAGTGCTGTTCCAGGGGGTTCTCTCAGATGACAAAAATGGACTTTCGTATTCCTTACAGAATCTTGCTTCATGTGTTACCCCTAAAAAGGACACAAGTGTTTATCGATTGACTGTTAATTTGGATTTTTCCATAATTGAACAGTATTGATAAGTTCCATTAAATTGTTAGTGTATGGTTCAGTGAACCTAGTGAGCTGTGTTACAATTTAGATCTATGGTTTTTCTCTGTTGAAACTTTCATTTCCCTCACTACAGGCAGTGCAGTGGCGTCTGTAGCTGTAGATCCCAGTGGCCGTCTCCTAGCCACAGGCCAAGAAGATTCTAGTTGCATGTTGTATGATATAAGAGGAGGAAGAATGGTACAAAGTTATCACCCTCATTCCAGTGATGTTCGCTCTGTTCGATTCTCCCCTGGAGCTCACTACTTACTAACAGGCTCTTATGATATGAAAATAAAGGTGACAGACCTACAAGGTGATTGAGATTGACCTCCCTCTTTGTTTTTAGTCTCTCCTATTCTGTTTGGGATCCTTCTTTTTTGTTAATCTGGTGTGACTGACTATATAATATTTTCAAATTTTAATTTTATAGTATTTACAGAACAGATTAATGAGACTGTATTAAGACGTGTTGTAGCAAATTATTAGTGAATAGTCTTACTGTTTTAAAATATTTAAAAGAATTAACATTACAGTGTATCATTCTCTTATGAGATAAATGATGGATTTATGTATTCTTATTAGCTTCTATTTCAAAAAAATTATTAGTGTACAATCTGTGTAATTATGTCTTCAATATCTAGTTATTTTTAAACATTCATTAAGCAAATATTTACTGTGTACCAACTAGGAACAGACAGAGACATGAATAAGACAGTTAACTCCTTCCTTGATGAAGCTTATATTTTAGAGGTCAGTAAAAAGTAAACCAATTAATGGTGTAATTTTAGGTATTGGCAAGTGCTCCTTAAAAAATTAGCATGGTAGGAGATAGTAGAAGGCTATTTCAGATAGGATAGTTAGAGTAGTTCTCTCCAGGGAAGTGCCATTTGCACAGAGACCTGGATGATGAGAAGGAACAAGTCATGCCAAGACTCTAGCAGAAGAACATAGCAGGTATAAAGATGCTGAGGTAGGAACAAACTTGGCATGTCATTGACACTGCGAGAAGCCAATCTGGCTGGAACGTAGTGAACCAGGGAAGAGAGAGCCAGAAGAATAAATCAGAGGCAGGGTTTTGTAGACTTTTTTAAAAAATAGGCTTTATGGGCCGAGCCCGTGGCGCACTCGGGAGAGTGCGGTGCTGGGAGTGCAGCAGCGCTCCCGCCGCGGGTTCAGATCCTATATAGGAATGACCAGTTCGCTCACAGCGCTCACCGGCTGAGCGCGGTGCAGCCAGTCTCAAAAAGGACAAAAAAAAAAAAAAAAAAGGCTTTATTTTTAAGAGCAGTTTTAGGTTAATAGCAAAATTGCGAGGAAGATACAGAGATTTCCCCATATACCCCCTGTCCCACAGATGTATAGTCTCCCCCATTATCAGTATCCCCCATCAAAGTGGTACATTTGTTACACTTGATTAGCTGTAGGCATTTTAAAAAATATAATGTGAAGCATTTGAAGATTTTTAAATGGGAGTGATATGATCTGAATTGTATTTTTAGATAATTTTGAGATCTGTAAGGGGGCAAGCATAGAAGTATAAATGTCAGCAAGGAGGCTATTGAGAGATGATGGTGGCTTGGACTAGGGTGGTACAGGTGGTGGTGATAAGTGACTGAATTTGGGATATATTATAATTTGTTTGAATCAGATTTGGGGAGTGAGGGGAAAAGGAATCAATGATAATTCCTAGGGTTTGGGCTTGAGCAACCAGATGGTGCCGTTAATTTAGATGAATAAGATAGGCTGGTGGAGAAACAGGTTTAGATAAGATCAAGAGTTTGGTTTCAGACAAGTTAAATTTAAGATGCCTCTCAAGCAATCAAGTGAGGTGCTGAATGATTATTTGGATTCTAGTCTGGAGCTCAGGTGAGAAGTCAAGATTAGAGATAAAATGTGTGAATCATAAGTATATAAATGGCCATGGTTCTAGATGAAATTTTGTAGGAAGTAAGGTACAGAGGGAACAGAAGAAATTTAAGGGCTGACCCCTGGGATTCACCAGGAAGAATTAGGAAGAGAAGGGAAACCAGCAAAGGAGACCAAGATGGAGTGGCACTGAAATCAGGGAAAAATCGAGTTGAGAGAGTTTCAACTGTGTCAAATGTTGCTGTGTATATGTTGCCAATACTAGTAACATAAGGAGGTATTCAGTAATTTGTCCCTTTGTAAATTTTTCAGCATATCATACAAGGGTGTTCAAAAGTTCAGGGAAAGATTCGTATTATCTTTTAATCCCATTTTTCCATGAACTTTTTGAAGTACCCTTGTATTAATGTAGTTTAGGATTTTTTATACTGTGACTTAAAGTAACAGGAAGTATGTAAAATCTATACATATACTTATTTTGTATTTTACATCAATATCTCTTTTCTTTTTTGATTTAGGGGACCTCACTAAGCAGCTTCCTATCATGGTGGTGGGGGAGCACAAGGACAAAGTGATTCAGTGCAGATGGCATACCCAGGATCTTTCCTTCCTGTCATCCTCTGCAGACAGAACTGTAACTCTCTGGACTTACAATGGATAGAGTGCACCCCATGTCAGTGTATGCAATGAAAGCACAGAGGCTTAAGACTACTGAGTTATGAAAATTATAGATCTGAAGAACATAGAATGTCCAGGAAAATGGTTTAGCACGAGGAGGCCGTTTATTACCATGTATCCTGTTGATAGGAAGGTGTTGGGTGGTGTTTTTCTGCAGTGCGTTCAGTCTTCCATGTGAGCTCGTGCTGCTGTGACCTGCTCTATGTAGTCTCATTGCCAAAGTCTGCGGAAGAGCTCTTATCTTGTCAGTGTGCACTCCAAGGTGGACGATGGGTTTATGGTTTAGTATTAAAATGCATTCCTGGTCTTTGCCTAAATAACAATTTTATATACACATTGAAATTGAATTATACCTTAAGCCTATTATTACAATGTAGTGCAAACAAGTTCTACCCAAATTAAACATAGGTTTTCAGAAATTACTTTTGCTCTTCTCACAATCCCATTATTGTACCACAGTCTTCTAGAAGTCAGGATTTTCTGTCTCTCAAAAGTTACATGGTTGTTTTCACTTAAGGATTATTATGGAGTTTAAAAATGAATGGAAAACTATTTCTTAGTTCATGGTGAAGTATAGGCCTTTTCTGTTTTCTTAAACCCAGTGATAGGATTACTGTTTTGTCACATAATTTTATTTCAGACTGAAGGGTAAATGTGTTTGCTTCAGAAACTTATTAATTTCAATTTTTTTGAATGCAACAAGATACCTCCCTTCCAAACTGTACTATAGAAGCAGAGCAGCAGCAGGTATGTGATGCGACACTTGATGGTACAGTAAATTTACTGGCTAGAATTTTTCCTCTTAAAAATTAAAAACTTTGCCATAGACCATAGCATGGCTTGAAATGCTATGTCTGCATGATAATTTAAAATGAAAATTTAAACTTTGCACTTCAAAAGCTTATTTGGGTTTTTTTCTTGCACCGTTTTGTGTAATGCAGAATGATAATTTTATTTCTACGGCATTGTAGATGCTAACATTTATGTATCTTTATTTTCATATTGTACAGTAATCTTACTTTAAATTATTAAATAGGCTATTTTATTTATTTCAAATGCAATTGTATTGGTTCATATTATTGAACTATGTGTGCACTGTATGTAGCAAGCATTTTTAATCTATTGTATACAAGTGGAAAGGGTATTAGAAGTGTAACTGTGTTATTATTTCAATAAAGACCTCTTAACACCTAAAACTATTTCTGTTCCTCAGAGTCTGTGGCTTTCAATTTAGAATGTTTTTCTTCGTTCCTTCTTTCTCTCTCTCTCTCTTTTTGTGTGTGTGTGTGTGTGTGTGTGTGTGTGTGTCTGGCCAGTTCAGGGATAGAATGTTATTTTTCTAGTTTACTTGGAGGAAGTGTCGACCAGTGGATGAACCCCATAATCAGTTTCTCACATTTCCTTCTAAAGTTCTACTAATTTGCTTTTCAGCCATTGGCAACTACATAATTTTTGTGCATCTTCTACCTTTTGTACAAGATTTAGAGAATTTTCTTTCCTTAATATATTGTGAAAGTTAATTAATAAAAGCCTGGAAAAATGTACAAATTCTATCTCAGACTTCACATACATTGACTTGAGTGCTTCATCATAGAAAGAAATGAAATCTAGCTGTGGGTATTCAATAGGTACAGTTTTTCTACCTCTCAGGCATGCAGTAGGAAGTTCTGCTAAAAATAAATCAGTCTTTTTAGTTACTTTCAAGCTTAATTTCACGTTAGATATTATAGCAGGTCATTTGTGTTAAGATTAAAACTAGAAAAAAGAGCAATTTTTAAATATAGACCAGTTCAACCTCATAGTAAGAAATGTTGATAAAATTATGTATTCCAACTTAATCACAGTCAAAGAGAAAATTTTTATGATCCTCCTAGATATAAGGTTTGGAATTTATTTTATTGTAGAGCATTAAATAATGAGCACTAGAAATTGTTTTATTTATTTCAATAAGTTTCTGGTTATATATGTCCTTTTCTCCCATGCCTCCACACTGTCTTCTTCATGGGGGTAAATAGATTCTTCAAGGTTTACATAAAACAGGAAATGAGAGGACTGAATTATCTACAATCTCTGAGACCTTCTCAGTTGGGGGTGTGAGGAAGGAGAGTGGAAGGGGGAAGGTGTTAACAGAGGTTCTTAACTCTTCCCAGGTGGGAGCTTTAGAGGTCTGATTCAAATTTTTTTTTTTTAATGTTTAATCTATTTTTTAAAAATTGTAATAAACCAACGAACACAATTAACAGAGTGAAAAGGCAACCCACAAAATGGAAGAAAATATGAGGGTACTTTTAAAAGTTCGTGGAAAAATGGAATCAAAAAATAATACAAATCTGTCCATGAACTTTTTTTTTTTTTTTTTTGTCTTTTTTCCGTGTCCAGCAACGGATCGCAACCCTCAGTGTTGCCCCCGTACCGGACCGGGGACCGGCAACGGGCAACGGGATTGCAACCCTCGGCGTTGCTCCCGCGCCTCGCTCAGCCAGTGAGCGGGAACCGGTCTGCATGTGGGATCCGAACCCTCGGCGGGAGCGCCACCGGGCCGGCCCTGTCCATGAACTTTTTGAAGATCCCTCGTATTTGCCAATCCTATCTGATGAGTTAATATCCAGAATATATAGAGAACTCTTAAAGTGCAACAACAAAAAACTCTGAATAAAAAATAGGCAAAAGACTTGAATAGAGGGCCGGCCCGTGGCTCACTCGGTAGAGTGCGGTGCTGATAACACCAAGGCCCTGGGTTCGGATCCTATATAGGGATGGCCGGTTTGCTCACTGGCTGAGCCTGGTGCTGACAACACCAAGCCAAGGGTTGAGATCCCCTTACCGGTCATCTTTAAAAAAATAAATAAATAAAAAATAAAAGACTTGAATAGACATTTCTCTAAGGAAGATACACAAAAGGCCAATAAGCACATGAAAAGATGCTCAGCATTACTGGTTATTAGTGAAATGCAAATCAGAACCACAATGAGATACCTCCTCACACCCATTAGGATGACTACTATAAAAAACCAAAACAAAACAGAAAAGTGTTGGCGAGGATGTGGAAAAATTGGAACCCTTCCTTGTGCACTGTTGGTGGGGATGTAAGATGGTGCCCCACTATGGAAAACGGTATGGCAGTTGCTCAAAAAATTAAAAATAGAATTTGCATATGATCTAGCAATTTTACTTCTGGGTAATTGAATGCAGGGAAGTAAACATATTTGTACATTTGTGTTTGTTAGCAGCATTATTTCATGATAACCGAAAGCTGGAAACAACCCAGATGTCCATTGGGTGATGAATGGATAAACTGTGGCATAGTCATACAATGGAATATTATTCATCCTTAATAAAGGAAATTCTGACACGTTACAACATGTATGAATCATGAGGACCTTGTGCTAAGCAAAATAAGTCAATCACAAAACGACAAACCTGCATGATTCCACTTATGTGAGGTATCTAGAGCAGTCAAGTTCGTAGAGACAAAAAGTAGAATGGTGGTCGCCAGGGGCTGGAGAGAGGGGTAATGGGGAGTTACTGTTTAATCGGTACAGAGTTTCAGTTTTGCAAGATGAAAAGAGTTCTGGAGATGGCTGGTGGTGATGGTTGCATAACAATGTGAATGGACTTAATGCTACTGAACTGTACCCTTAAAAATAAATGGTTAAGATGGTAAATTTTATGTCATGTGTATTTTAATTTAAAAAAATAGTAAGCAACATGCACACTCCAGTGTACTGAATTATATACCAAATTATAACATACTTTTAAATTTGTTGCCAATTAATGTACTTTTGTGTACGGCTCTGGAAAAACTCGACATCTCTTTGGAGAGTTTCCTGAGATTGCAAGACCAGCAGTTAAAGACAAAAACCAAACAAAACTTACTATTTCCAACCACTCTATACTGTGCAAACCTGTCCCTCGCCCATCTTCACTGTAGGACTTGTGTTGTCATTCATTATCCCCTATTTTAAAACTCATGCTCGACACAGATTTCCGGTTTTATTGCAAATGTTACACATTCGAACTTATAAAATAAATGAATAGTACGAAAATACGCTTCGTATACACCCATGATTCCTTTCATTTGCAGAGCGTTCCACTGAAGAAAGTAAAAGAAATCCCCCATCCGAAAACCGGCGAGCAGAGGCCGGCCCCGCCCCCTCGGCGGGGCCAATCAGCGGCGCGCGCGGGAGGGACGCACAGCCGCGGGCCGAGCGAGTCGATGAGCCGCGGTCAGAGGCCCGGCGCGCGCTGAGCGCGGGGCGGCGGGGCGGGCGGCTGGCTCTCTTCTCCGGCCGGCGTAGGCCGGTGTCTTTCTGGAAAAGCAGACTGGCGACCCGGGACGTGAGTCCACACGGTCGGGTGTGTTTGTGCGGCGGGCTGGGCTGCGGGTTCGGCCCCGGCGGGTCTCGCGGGAGAACGGCGCGGAGGCCGAGGAGGCCGCAGGGGCTCCGCGGGGTGGGGGCCGCGGTCCCGCCGCTGCCGCTCGTGCCTCTGGGTGACCTCGGAGCTCTTCGTTTAGCAGCGGGGCGAGCGCCTGCCCCTTAGCTGTGGCTGCTGCGGATGCTGCGGCCTTTCTCGGTTCGCAGAGCAGCCTGAGGAAAAGGCAACAGCAAGTGCCAAGCGAGACCCGAGCGAACGTCGAATTTTGTTGGCTTCGGTTATCTCTGAAAAGAAGCGTAATTTGAACCAGTACTGTCAGCGAAATGGCTCGGACTTAGTTGTAGTTAAATTTTTAAAACCCCAAATGTAATTTGAGTGTAAAAAGTTAGAGATGCCATAAGCCTGTGTGTTTGTGACTGGGTGGTGAAAAACACTCTGTGACGGTGGTTGTGATAGTGTGATCCCGGACTAGCCATCTCGTCATCTGGGAACTTGTTAGTATGCACATTCTCCAGTGTGAGAGCCGAGGCTCCAGGAGACTACACTGAATACACATGCGAATTACATTGCAGACGCCTGACTTATGCCGTGCTACTTTTAGACTAATACAGAATTTGACTGTATTTTCCAAGTTAGTGTCTCCTTTCCCGTTAAAAGTGTAAATTCGCTTAAATCAAATTATTTTGTGCCAATTTCCACTCGGTGGCTGGCAGTCTCCGTGGAGATCTGTCTTTTCTGGTAGCTCTCCAGTCTGGTAGCTCCTGTACAGCTCACTCCGCATTTCCTGCTGTGTGGAGATGCGGATCCAGCAGTTCCTAAGACTATGTTCTCTGCAGAGCCTCTGAGGACCACTAGCACTTTCCCCTGGGGAGGCAGCTTAGGTAGAGGCAGTCTGGATTCTGCCGCTTATTAGCTCAGTGGCTTTGGGTGACTTGTTTTCCTAATCTTTAAGATGAAGGTAATAGTACTACTTCCAAGAGTTTTTGTGACAAATGACATAGTAACAAAATATTTGCTATTATTATTACATATATTATACTTTTGATATTATTAGTACCAAAGCGTGAGACAGATGAGAAGAATGGTAAAAATAGAAATTGGGGGAGAGAGACTAATGAACACTGACAAGAAATAGATGTAGGTGCCACCATTAAACCTAACCAATATAGTATGGTTACTTTGCTACTGGAAGTGTGGCATAACCAGAAGCTCGTTAGAGATGCAGAATCTCAGCTCCACCTCAGATTTACTAAATCTGAATCTGCTTTTTAACAAGCTCCCCAGCAGGTTTAGATGCAGCTTTGTTCGGAGGAAGTGTGAGATCAGTTGTAGAATTTCTCGAGGAGTTCCAGCGTTAAATCATTCAGCTGTAGATCAGGGATCTGGCAGGAGGGCTTGAATTTCCAGCTGATTCTACTATTATATCTCACCATCTGGTGTTCCATCATTTCTACATTGTTAATCTCTAGCCCGGGATAAATCTCTGGATCTGCTGGTCATTGCTGGAGAAAGTAACATAGTTGCCAGTAGTATGACCGTGGGTCTCATAGTCAAAACTCTACTCGAGAGGCTTTTCATTCACCTCCCTTTATATAACGCCCCTTGTAGAACTGTTCTCCATTGTAGTGCTGATCTCCATTTCCTCCATTCCAACCTCCCCCCACACAGTGACACTCCAAGTGAAGTATTTATCTGTCCACTTGATAATCATGTTATAATATGAGCTTGCTGGCTTCTCTTCTTTTTACTTTGGAAATCTTTGTCCCTCCTCATTCATTTCCATTTATGAAGATATACATAACCTTGTTGACTATGAAAAACCTTTCCTGTAGCCTTGATTTCATACACTCCCATCTTCTCAGAGCCTCTATTCAGTGTATATGCTCCCTTTGTCGCCTACTTCTTAACCACTTAGAATGAGGCTTCTCCCTGCTGTTCTGTGAAAGTCATTTCATAAATGAGCAACTAATTAACCAATGCAGCGGCCTTTTTTCAGACTTTATTCTTCTCAACTTCTCTGAAATATTTACTATGATTGAATATTACTTCTTTCTTGAAATTAAACCCCTCCTTGCTTTCTACACATGGCATTTTTTCCATACTTTTATTGGTGCACTATTTTTCAAAATTTCTTTTTTTTTTTTTTGTCTTTTTCGTGACCGGTAAGGGGATCGCAACCCTTGGTGTGGTGTCACGCACACCGCGCTCAGCCAGTGAGCGCACTGGCCACTCCTATATAGGATCCGAACCCGCGGCGGGGAGCATCGCTGCGCTCCCAGCGCCACACTCTCCCGAGTGCGCCACGGGCTCGGCCCCAAAATTTCTTTAAAATATTATCTTTTTACATTCTATGAAGTTGTTGAGGAGCAATTGGGAGGAAGCGGGGAGGGGAAAGGGGAAGGAAATGGGATGGAGGAAGGAGGAAGGAGGAGGGGCGGAATTGAGGCCTGCACCACCCCCCTCATTCCCACAGGGAAGACCAGAGGGCTTCCAGAGGTGGCTTGGTCATTGCCAGGCTGGGTGCAGATGCCAGGGGGGTATGGCAAAAGCCTTTGCCCCCCACCACCCCAGCTCTGGAGAGCCCAGGGTGCTTCCTGCAGTGGCTTGGTGGCCGTTGCTGGGGTGGTTGCGTGTGTTGGGGAGTGTGTGGCTGAGGCCCTCGGCCCCCACCCTTGGGACTAGTCGTGGGTGTCCAGGGGCATGGCTGAGGCCCCTGGCTCTCCCCCCTTTCTGGGTTGGTAGCCCAGGGGACTTTGGTCCTTCTAGGTGCTATAGGTGTTCTTTGGTGAAATGAGACCTTTTCTAGTTAATATCAAATTTTGTCTATGGTTGTGGGTACCTTGTTTTTTCTTTCAGTTCTGTATTGGGTTATTTCCTGTTCCCACCACTTAACTCTGTGCTGGAACTAGTTTATTGTCCTTTGCTTACTTCTAAAATGGGGGAACTTCCTGTGGGGACCAGCACTTGAGCTCTGTGGTTGAGCTAATTGTTGCTTTGCTGCTGATTCCCTGGGGAAGGCTTTTTGTGCAGCTCAGGTTTTAATGGTTGACTTTATAGGTACTTCTGGGTCTAGTTAGATCTGGTGCACCTGGGTTGTTTAGAAACTCTGGTCTGGGCCTGAGTCTTTTCATCCAGCTGTACCCTATGCAATTCTATATTCCTGACCATTCTCCTCTGATTGGCCCTACGCTGATTGGGGGGCAGATCAGCTGTCCTTGCTGTGCCCCAGTGTTCCCCCAGTGGGCCCATCTCCCCCACCGCCTGTACTCCAAACACTTCCTATGGGACCAGCTGTGTGCTGGTCCCTTGTGATGACTCACTGGCCTCTGAATGGCTCCTTTTTTTCCAGTTATTGTGGCTACTTGCTCCTGTGTGGGTCCATGGGAACCCTATTAGAGGTCTTACTGGCCTGAGGGCCACGAAGGCCCTTTTCTCCCCTGCCGCCTCCAAGTAACTCCATCTGAAGGGCACAGCTGCAGCTTTTGCCAGCTCCTGTTCCTTGCACTCAGCAGCTCCAGCCTGGAAGCAGCCAGGATTCGCAGTGTCGGGGTGGTTTTTTCTTTCTCTCATTGTGGTTTCTCCCACCTTCATACGTTCCGTAGGTTTCTCCTCCTCTTCCCCTGAGCTCCAGCAGCCCCAGCTCGGCTGTTGTTGCTTTTTTATAGTTGTAAATCGGTTGATTTGTGGGAGAGAGTGACGCTGGAGACTGTCTATTCTGCCATCTTGGCTGGAAGTCCATATGGCATTTTTTGACTTGCCTTCTGTGGCTCTGATTAGGCTTCACTCCCTTCTCTTGTATTTGGTTCTTCCAAGTCTTTATCTCTTACCTTAAATCTATTTTATCCAATAAAGTATATGGTTATTCAAAATTTCTAAGTGTTTCCAGAGCTTGACGGGGATCTTAATATTTTGGTTTTACATTTTTATCTTATTTTTCTAAATTTATTTTGTTGGTTTTACATTTTTAAACACAAAAAGTTGGGGGTTTTTTGTTTTTTATTATCAGTAGTTTATTAAATGTATCAGTATATTTGATCAATTCCTGTTCTCACCATTGTTTCTTTTATTCACACCTTTCCTTACTGTGGTCAAACTTCTTTAACATATTAGGGTTTTATGTCTGAAGAAATCTGTGTTAGTTTGCTAGGGCTGTCATAACAAAGTGCTGCAGACTTGGTGGCTTAAACAGCAAATTTATTTTCTCACAAGTCAGGAGGCTAGAAGATTGAGATCAAGGTGTTAACAGGGTTGGTTTCTTCTGAAGCCTCTCTTCTTGGCTTTTAGATGGCCTATGTCTTTACGCTGTCTTATCTCTGACTTGTCTGTCCAAGTTTCTTTCTCACCAGTCATATTGGATTAGGGCCCACACTAATGACCTAATTTTAACTTAATTACCTCCTTAAAGACCCTATTCCAAATCCAGTCACATTCTGATGTACTGGAAGTTAGGACTTCAACATACGAATTTGGCGGGTGGGGGCACAATTCACCCTAAAACAGCATCTTAATTAGTCTTATGCTTGTTTTAAAAAACATTTCGTTAAATGTGAAATATACATACAGAAAGGTGTGTAAAATGTAAATTTTCAGCTTAGGAAATTATTAGAAAGTGAATACCCATGTGACTGCCATCCACATTAAGAAATAGAACATTGCCAGCATCCCAGAAGCCCTCTTAATCCATTTTGTATTGCTATAACAGAAAGCCTGACACTGGGTAATTTATAAAGGACAGAGATTTGTTTCTTATGGTTCTGGAGATTCTGGAGGCTGGGAAGTCCAAGGTCGAGGGGCCTGCATCTGGCAAGGGCCCTCATGTCATCCCATGGTGGAAAGTGGAAGGGCAAGAGAACACGTGTAAGAGAAAGCAGGAGGTTGACCTTGTAGCCTCAAGCCCTTTTTTTTTTTTTGTCTTTTTGTCTTTTTCTGTGTCCAGCAACGGATGGCAACCCTCAGTGTCGCCCCCGTACCGGACCGGGACCGGCAACGGGATCGCAACCCTCGGAGTTGCCCCCGCGCCTCGCTCAGCCAGTGAGCGGGAACCGGTCTGTATGTGGGATCCGAACCCTCGGGCGGGAGCGCCGCTGCGCTTCCCAAGCGGCGCACTATCCAGTGCGCCACCGGGCCGGCCCCTCAAGCCCTTTTATAATCAGCATCAATCCTCTCTTAAGGCAGTAACTGGTGCAGTGGAAGGGCTGTTTATGTTTCTTTCCCATATCTTTTTTTTTTTTTTTTTTTTTTTTGATGACCGGT
>NW_007726127.1:449996-456442 GCF_000696425.1 Galeopterus variegatus | reverse complement strand
TAATAAGCATCAAACCCCTCTTAAGGCGGTAACTGGTGGGGGGGAGGGGGTTTTTTTTTTTTTTTCCCCTTTTTTTTTTTTTTTTTTTTTTTTTTTAAGATGACCGGTAAAGGGATGTGAGCCATGGGCCGGTCCACTTTCCCGTATTTTGGGGAAATCCTTTGTTGTTCGTGCAGTGCTGATAACAAGGCCATGGGTTCGGATCCTATATAGGGATGGCCGGTTCACTCACTGGCTGAACATGGTGCAGACAACACCAAGCCAAGGGTTAAGATCCCCTTACTGGTCATGTTTTTAAAAAAAAAAACCAAAAACCAAAAAACTTGTTCTATATATTTTGTACAGAGTTTTTGGTTATTCAGGCAGGAGGGTAAATCTGGTCCCTGTTACTCCATCACAGCCAAAAGTAGGAGTTGGGGGAGTGCTTTAGAGTATAGAGTTACTATAGCCTTGACCCAAAACCTCTACCCAAGTAATTCCTTTACCTGTTTCTGCCAGGCTCTTGACCCTACCACTCCACAGCATTAAAATCACTGTACCAAATTCAGTGGTCAGTTTGCTGCCCTCTGCTTACCTGACTTTTCAATATCATTCAGTGTAACTGTTTCCTCCTTTCTTCACTTGGCTTCTGGAATACCAGCCTCTTCTAGTTTTCCTTCTGCCTCACTAGCACTCATTAGCAATACAGTATTCCCGCTTTGTCCGAAGTTTTGCTTTCCATGGTTTCAGTTACTTGTGATCAACTGCAGTCCAGAAATATTACATGGAAAATTCTAGAAACAAACAGTTCATGAGTAGTGTGACGAAATCTCCCACAGTCCTGCTTTGTCCCACTAGGGATGTGAATCATCCCTTCGTCCAGTGTATCCATACTGTACATGTAGTCACTGACACCATGGCTCATTGATCCAAGATCACATGAAGCAGATGATCCTCCTTCTGACTTATCATTAGAAGGTCAGTAGTAGCTATCCTAGAAGAATAAACAGGGCAAATGGGGAGCACAGAGGAGTATTTAATTTAGCCAGGAGTTACTTTTATTTTTACAACTAGACTGTAGCTGTTTATGGGCAGGACCCAGGGCTTTCTCACGTTAGAGTTCCCTTACCTGATCCTTATTTGTAGTAGTTCAAAGGTAGTTCTGCAATGATGGAAGTGTTCTGTATCTGCACTGTCCAGTATAGTAGCCACTGGACATATGTGACTGTTGAGCACTTGAAATGTAGATAATGTGAATGGGGAACTGAATTTTTTATTTAATTTTGATTTAAAATACCACATGTGGCTAATGTCTATTAAGCAGTGTTGAACAGAAGAGATAATAAGTGTTTAAATTCAGCTTGTTTATGCAGAGGCTTAGGTGAGGCAGGTTATTTTCTCTGAATGGTTTTGGAGTTCAGTCACCTCATTTGAGTCTTAATTTCCCATCTTTCTTGTTTCCCATTTGTTAAAAAATGCAACAATTGCCACAATTTTAGAACATTTTTCATCACTTCAAAAAGAAACCCTGTACCCTTTAGCTACTATTTTCCTAAAACCCCATACCCTCAGCCTAAAGAACTCACTAATCTACTTTCTGTCTCTGTAGATTTGTGTATTCTGGACATTTCATATAAATGGAATCATACAATATGTGGTCTTTTGTGTCCAGTTACTTTCACAGAGCATAATGTTTTCAAGTTCTTCCATGAAGTAGGATGTGTCAGTACTTCATTCCTTTTTATGGTTGAATAATATTCCATTGTATGGCTATACACATTTTATTTATCCATTCATCAGTTGATAGAAATTTGGGTTGTTTCCACCTTTTGGCTATTATTAAAAATGTGGATATAAACATTCATGTACTAGTTTTGTGTGGATATATATTTTCTTTTCTCTTGGGTATATTCCTAGGGGTGGAATTGCTGGGCCATATGGAAAATACCTGTTTTTTTTATCATCTCAGTGAAAATATTACGCATGTGTGTAAGTTTTTATATGTGAATACCATTTTACTATTTTTGTTTTATGTGTCTTCCTTAGTTCCTATTCAGAAAAAAGAGTTATCTTAATACTAGAAGGAAGTAGGTAGATTGTTTTTATTACAAAACAATTTATTTAAAAAACTATTATGTTTCATAACATTTATTAATTTTTTTTAGCCTCATACAGGATGCTGTGTTCATTGCTCCTTTGTGAATGTCTGTTGCTGATAACTGGTTATGCTCATGATGATGACTGGATTGACCCCACAGACATGCTTAACTATGATGCTGCTTCAGGAACAATGAGAAAGTCTCAGGTATTAAAAAAATGCTTGTGTCGGGCCAGCCCGTGGCTCACTCGGGAGAGTGCGGTGCTGATAACACCAAGGCCCCGGGTTCGGATCCCATATAGGGATGGCCGGTTGGCTCACTGGCTGAGTGTGGTGCTGACAACACCAAGTCAAGGGTTAAGATCCCCTTACCGGTCATCTTTAAAAAAAAAAAATGCTTGTGTGTATGTGTAAGACCTTATCCTATGATGGAAATAGTCAGCTTTTGTTGTTATTGTTTTACACAGAGCTCTGAGAATCATGTATCAAGGACTAGCAGTCATGCAGAATATCTTCCTGATCCTCTGTTTCGAATTTGAATGTAAAGCCCATCAAAAGCAAACTAATTTGATTTTAGTTCTTAGTATGTACATTTGAGACTTTTTCTTTTTTGGTGGTTCAATACAACTGAAGAATGTAACAAGCAAAGCTATAAAATGAGGAAGTCAAAATTTTAGTTTTTGTTAACTGAATGTTGTTTTTACAACTGAACTGTAAAGAAATAAACTCTCTACTTTGTTTTAGGTGAAATATGTTAAATCAGAGAAAAAGGATGTCAGTTCTGACTTGTCATATGCTGATGAAATGTCAGAATGTTATCGCAGACTTGATTCTTTAACTCATAAGGTTAGATTTTTCCATTCATAAGTTTTGTATTATTTATATTAAGTTGCTTTCTTCTTTTGTCTTTGCTAGTATTATTTGTGTCTCTAATGTTTCTGTGTACTCCATAACTTATATATATAAAATTTTCTTTAGTTACTCTAGCCTTGGTTTTCCTAATAGTACTTTGTATTTTTCTATGATAACATTTATCTCACCATGTTGTAATTATTTCTTTACCAGACTGTAAACTTCTTGGTATAAGGAATACATTTTATTCATCTTGATTCTTTATTACCTGTCATACTGCTGGTGAGGCATAATAGACTCCAAACAAATGTAGCAAATGAGGAAAAGGGCCTATCACCAGCTTGTAAGCGTTACTCTTCAAATATAAAGGATTGTTACAATATAGTGTGTGGTAGCTATTCATTCCTTCCTTTATTCAATAGTTTTTTAATGTGGCTGAATTAGGGCTTATACAAAAAGAAATAAGTCAAGGTCCTTTAGAGGTTTGAAGTTATTCATTAATTGCTGTGGGAACCTCTGTTGGTGGTTTGGGCAGGGTGGACTGGTGGCAGTGTGGAGGGGGCCTGGAATGGAGGGGGCAGTGGCAGTGAGATGGGTGGGGTTGCAGAGCCCCAGCAATGCTGAAGGCTTGAGATGAGGCAGTGATGGGTTGACGAGAAGAGGCAAGCGCTAAACTTTTACAAGGTTATTGTATTCTGGCAAGTGTTGATAGCTGAGGGATGGATAAGGAATAGGGGAGAGCTAGAGCAAAAGAGTGAGATTTCCAGCTTGAAAGATTGGGAGAGTTGTTAATTGAGATCCAGATCCTGTATGAGTATATCTCAGTTGAGATCTATAGCTTGTGGTTTTTATCATGTGTGTATGTTGTCTCACCTGAGTGCTAGTGAAGACATGATTGGATAAGATTTGCTTCACTTTAACTGTTTTATTATATAGTGAGCTAGTTTGGTTGTACAGTAGAAATGCAGAAATGCCTTTTATAGGAATTTTTTATTCCAGTGTTTGTGACTTTGGTTCAGACATTCTATAAACATGATTGGTAAAATGGATTCTTGAATCCTTGTTTAAAAAAACAAAAATTATTTATTTTTAAAAATAAACTGGTGTGTAAACCTTGTAGCAGAAGAAACGGCTGCATGACTTCTGTATCCTTCTATCCTAAGTCAGTGTGTTCTTCTCAATTATTGTCATGTTTATCAACTGAAGCCCATTTTAGTGCTCAACTCATGGTCATACTCAGTTAAAAAGAATACAAGTTGATGAATACAAAGTTATTTTAATGTTTGTAAAATATACACTGCCCTCATTCAGTGACTTGACCACTGTGATAGAGCTAAGTTCAGAGGACGTCTGTTCTAATGGAGAATTAAGTACTGAAGGGTTGCCATGTATCAGATAAGCCATCTGGAGAAGCCATGGTTCCTGTCTTCCTGAGCATCCCATATAGTAGATGATCAATTGCTGATGAAAAAAGAAGAGGCCAAAAGTGATGTGCACATTCAAGAAATTCTTTGCTGTGTCTTTTATCTCATTTTTTAGCTTCCTCTCTCTCTCTCTCTCTCTCTCTCTCTCTCTCTCTCTCTCTCTCTCTCTCTATCTCTCTCTCTCTCTCTCCCTCTCTCCCTCTCTCCCTCTCTCCCCCCCTCCCCCCCCCCGTGTCTCTATCATGTATATATTTATCCTTCCTTCTCTTCCTTCCCTCCTCCTTTCTCTCATTAAATTGTCACTTTGGAATTAGAGGCAGATTGGTCCAGATGCCCTGCTTGTGGATCTCTGCCTCCTTGCTTCATGATCTTAACTTTAAAATTGTTCAAAGTCAGCAGAAACACTACCAGGTCATGGTAAGTACTTACATGCTTTCCTCATTTGTTGCCTAGTTGCCCTTAGCAAAGAGAACTCAGGGAAGCAGGCAAGCTGTACACTGTAATGCAGTTGGCAAATGCAAGCTTGATAAAAATAACCAGTTCCTTACCTTGATTTCAGTGGCACCACTAGCCTAGAAACTTGACCTTACTTTGACAACTAATGTTGAATTTATTGTATGATTACAGATTGATGAGTGTGAAAAGAAAAAGAGGAAAGACTATGAAAGTCAAAGCAATCCTGTTTTTAGGAGATACTTAAATAAGATTTTAATTGAAGCTGGAAAGCTTGGACTTGTGAGTATTTGGTGGTGTGATGCTAATCACAGTAGTGGATATTTTCATTATTTATTAATTTTGAGTTACATAAAAAGATGATAAAAAAGCATCATTATGCTTTAACAGAGACTACCTGACTCACCCTTTTACTAGAAGTTACTAATACAGGATTAAAGGTACTAGTCTGCTTTGCAGTGGTTTGGTAGAAGGCAAGCAGTGCAAACCAATCTTCTTTTTCTTATAGTTTGTGGGAATTAATTTAATCAACTCTGTGCATGCTGTATAGCTTAATTGAGGTGATAGGGTGGGTGATAATTCTGTTTGGATCTTACTTCTTGTTTTCTGCCATTTCCATACTTTCTTAATTCTGTAAGATCATTATATGTTGAGGAAAAGAAAAATATCTTTTAAGTAGTTTTTTTCTCCTTGCTATACTATGGCAAGTGCCGCTTTATAGAATTGTGTGTCATATGCATACTGTTCATAATTAATGCTAAAATTTTCATTTTTTAGAGTCACTGTTTTTACTTTGGGAAGTCAAAACATCAAGAAAACTTACAATTTAATAACATAACATTTATAAAGCTTATTTAAAAGCACATAGAGACAGCTCCAGGTTAGCTCAGTTGGTTAGAGCATGGTGTTTTAACACCAAGGTCAAGGAATCAGATCCCCATTCCAGCCAGACACTGAAAATAAAAAAATAAAAGCTCATAGACCTTTTTTTTTTCCTATTATATATGCCATCATAATTGGTCTAGAGAGGGCCGGCCTGTGGCTCACTTGGGAGAGTGTGATGCTGATAACACCAAGGCCACGGGTTTGGATCCCATATAGGGATGGCCGGTTCGCTCACTGGGTGAGCATGGTGTTGACAACACCAAGCCAAGGGTTAAGATTCCCTTACCGGTCATCTTTTAAAAAAATAATAATAATAATAATTGGTCTAGAGAGTTGGAGGCCAGCCTTTTGTCTTGGTCTGGCCATTAGCCCCAACTCTCAGAAGCAGTCACAGGCAGATCCCTGAAAATGAAAGGTTCTTGTATCAACACAGGGCTGGCTGGCTGAACTTGCCAGACTCTGTCCTCCTGGTACAGTGAGGACTGACCAAAAGGTAAGGGAGTGATGGGTGAATAATTTAATAATACCACCTTATTTTGGAAGTATAAAAGCTGATGTTCTCATATGTATACCCTCTAATTTGAGTCTTATAGCTTTGTGCAAGGTGGATCAGAACCTAGATGAGGAAACAGGTGGAAACAAAAAAATGCTTAAGTTGGAAATACTTCGTTCCTGATTTTTATAAAATGTTAATATCAATCAGTGACAGCTTTTTTTTTTTTTTTTTTTTTTTTTTTTTTTTTTTTTTTTTTTTC